>NW_028254343.1:0-14596 GCF_964263255.1 Lissotriton vulgaris | reverse complement strand
GCCAATGCTTTTGCTTTATGTATTTGCCATTGTAATACCTTTTTGTTTCATTTATAAAGCCATTACATATTGCACAATTAACGTACAATACTACTAGCAAAGCTAATATCTTTAGCTTAATAAAATGTGAAACATATTGCATTTTTAACGCTTGTCCTTTCATGTTGGGGGTGCCAGTGGGCAGAGGGTAGCAGGCATCTGACTCTCTATGCATCTGTGGGGATAGGTAACTTGATTTCCCGTCACAAACCCCAGTGTGAAAGTTCACTTATTGATAGTTCTTCTTCTATTTCTCTCATAATGCCTCTACTTTGCTATTACTATTTGTCCTGAGCAGCAAGACCTAAGCATACACTGTGGCTCTCCAAAAATAAAGTTGATTATTAGGTAATTTCCTCAATGGCCTTCAGTGCATGCCCAAACACTTCTTTGTAGTCCAAAATCTAGGCATATTAGGTAGAAATTGCACCAGGTCAGTGTACTTTTTTGGGGTGCTTTTCTCCAATTAAATCTGTTAATCAGTTTGATATGCTTTATATTTTACCTCTGAAACTTAAACCACACACAAACTAATTCCTGATTTTTATATCTAGCAGGACATAATCATGGTTTCATTCAACGTCCTGTTTTTCACTTGGGATCATTCTGTGTGTGTTCGAAAAGATGGTGACTTCCTGCTTTTGGACAATCCGGGAGAGTTCTTTGTAAATGGCTTGTCGAAAATGTAGATGAAGCTGGTCGGCCAATCACCGAAGAGAGAGATTTTAAAGCTATGATTCTGTTCCAATCATCTGGTAAGCACAATATGTAAACCTTTATAATAAGTTTGCAACTGCAGGATAACAATACAAATCACCAACCTGTTTCAGTAAAAACCTACATTTGTGATTAATTAATCCAATAATGGACAGTAAAAATGAACATGCATGTCCCCACATATGCCTTGGATTGCTCTACAGAGACCAATGTAACACTTATGAAAAGGACTGAAACGTTTAGCTTGTGGCACTTCTATAAGGCAGCCATTTTTGGAGAAACTATTTTATTTAGGCAACTTTTTTCAGGAGGTTCAAGTTCAGGCTTAGTCAAGTCAAGTCATAAAATTTATATAGCGCACTACATACCCAGAGGGTTTCAAGGCGCTTAGGAAGGGGAGGAGGATTATTTGTCAAAAATCCACGTTTTAAGCTGCTTTCTGAACGCTAGGTGATTCTGGGTGAGGCGAAGGTAAGCGGGGAGTGAGTTCCATGTTTTGGCAGCCAGGTATGAGAAGGATCTGCCTCCCATGGTGGTCTTGTTGATGCGAGGTACAGTGGCGAGGGCTTGGCTGGAAGAGCGAAGTTGGCGGGAGGGGGTGTAGAAGGACAGTCGAGAGTTGAGGCAATCTGGTCCGATGTCGTAGAGTGATTTGTGTGCGTGGGTAAGCAGACGGAAAGTAATCCTCTTATTGACGGGTAGCCAGTGGAGGTCTTTAAGGTGACCAGAGATGTGTTCGTTGCGTGGGATGTCTAATATGAGCCTGGCTGAGGCGTTTTGGATTCGTTGTAGTTTCTTCTGGAGTTTAGCGGTGGTACCTGCGTAAAGGGTGTTTCCGTAGTCCAGTCGGCTCGTGACTAGAGCGTGGGTGACTGTTTTCCTTGTTTCGGAGGGGATCCAGCGAAATGTTTTTCTGAGCATGCGAAGAATGTTAAAGCAAGAAGAGGATACGGCGTTGACTTGTCTGTTCATTGAGAGTGAAGAATCCAGGATGACGCCAAGGTTCCGTGCGTGGTCTGTCGGGATGGGTGCATTTCCGAGGGCTTCCGGCCACCAGGAGTCGTCCCATGCAGAGGGGGATTTACCTAAGATGAGGACTTCTGTTTTGTCTGAGTTCAGTTTCAGACGGCTTTGTTTCATCCATTCGGCGACTTCTTTCATTCCTTCGTGTAGGTTAGTTTTGGCGGTGCTGGGGTCCTTGGTGAGAGATAGGATCAGTTGAGTGTCATCCGCGTAAGAGATGATGTTGAGGTTGTGTTGGCGGGCGATGGCCGCGAGGGGGCTCATGTATACGTTGAAGAGGGTGGGACTGAGTGAGGATCCTTGTGGTACGCCGCAGATGATTTCAGAGGCCTCGGACTTGAATGGTGGGAGGCGGACTCTCTGGGTTCTTCCGGTGAGGAACGAGGTGATCCATTCCAGTGCCTTTCCTTGGATTCCGATGTTTCTGAGGCGTTGTAAAAGGGTGCGGTGGCAGACTGTGTCGAAGGCTGCAGAGAGGTCGAGGAGGATGAGGGCGACTGTGTCTCCATTGTCCAGTAGAGTTCGAATGTCGTCTGTTGCTGCAATGAGGGCGGTCTCAGTGCTGTGTTTGGCTCGGAAGCCAGATTGTGAGGGGTCGAGTGATTTGTTGGCTTCGAGGAAGGCGGCGAGCTGGTTGTTGACAGCTTTCTCGATGACTTTGGCCGGGAATGGAAGAAGCGAGATGGGGCGGTAGTTTTTGAGTTCGGTGGGGTCTGCTGTTGGTTTTTTCAGAAGGGCGGTGAGTTCAGCGTGTTTCCAGTCTTCTGGGAAGGTAGCGGAGTTGAAGGAGCAGTTGATGACGTCTCGGAGGTGCGGAGCTATGATGGAGTCTGCTTTGTTGAAGATGTGGTGAGGGCATGGGTCTGTGGGGGATCCAGAGTGGATGGAATTCATCAGGCGGATGGTGTCCTCAGTGGAGATTGGGTTCCAGGCGTTAAGGGTGTTAACGAGGGGAAGATGGTCAGCTGATGGTAGGGTGGGTTGGCTTCCGGGTTGGTTGTCAAAGCTGTTGTGGATGTCAGCAATCTTGTTGTGGAAAAAAGAGGCTAGGGAATCGCAGAGGGTTTGAGAGGGGGTAATGTCGTTGGAGTTGGCCGAGGGGTTGGAAAATTCCTTGACGATGTTGAAAAGTTCCTTGCTGTTGTGGGCGTTGTTGTCAAGTCGATCCTTGAGTGCTGTTTTCTTGGCTTTTCGGATCAGTTGGTGGTGAGTACGGATGGCGCTTTTGAAGGCGTCCTTGGTGCTGGTGGATGGGTCTTTTTTCCAGGCCTTTTCAAGGGAGCGGCACAGTTTCTTGGACTTCTTGAGGTCATCGTTGAACCATGAAGCCTTCTTGATGCCAAGTTTGTGTTGACGTTTTTTCAGTGGTGCTAAGGTGTCGGCGGTGTTGGATAACCAAAGGGTGAGGTTGGAGGCGGCTTCGTTGGCGTTAGAAGAGAGGGCTGGGGAGGTTTGAAGGAGCGATGTGGAGATCTGCTCCGTGGTGATTTTGTTCCAGTTTCTTTGTAGAGTTGGTTGGAGGTGGATGATGGGTTTCGGCTTGTTGTAGGTGAAGTGAACGCAGCTGTGGTCAGTCCAGAGGAGATCCGTAGTGTGGCTGAAGGAGACATGGTTGCTGGAGGTGAAGATGGGGTTGAGTGTGTGACCTGCGATGTGGGTGGGGGAAGTGACCAGTTGTTTAAGTCCGAGGTTGTCCAAGAGGGTGGCGGTGTTGCGGTCGTTGATCTTTTCAAGGTGGAAGTTGAGGTCTCCCAGAAGGATGTAGTCTTTGGAGGGGAGCGCGTGTGGAGTGATGAAGTCCGTGATGTCTTCACTGAATTTTGCGCGGGGTCCTGGTGGCCTGTAGAGGAGGGTGCCTCGGAGTGTGGTTTTGGGGTCGGTGTGGATCTGGAAGTGAAGGTGTTCGGAGTTAGCGAGGTTGGCGTCAGAGCTGGTTGAGATGCGGATTGATTTCTTATGGACGATAGCGATTCCTCCTCCTGTATGGTCGGTGCGGTCCTTGCGTGTGATCTTATAGTCATCAGGGATAGCGATGGCGATGTCAGGGGCGGAGGAAGCGTTCATCCATGTTTCCGTTAGGAAGGCGACGTCAGGAGAGATGGTGTCTAGTAGGTTCCAAAGGTCAATGGCGTGCCTGTGGACCGAGCGGGTGTTGAGAAGGATGCATTCTAGGTGGTTGGGGTCGGGAATCTGTGTTGTGGTCGCAGCGGAGATGTTGTCGGTGTCGCTAAATTTGCAGGAGAGGCAGGAGAACGGTCCATGGGTGCGTCCAGGAGCGGCTTGGACGCAGTTGGGGGCGCGACCGGGGTTAAGGGCTAGGAGGGTGGCGGCATCGTAGGTAACGCGGGGGGGCTGGGCAGCGCGAGGGTACAATATGTACTGTCTATTAAGGAAAACTTACTTGGTTATGGATAGATTGTACATTGTCCTTTATTATCAATACCTCTTTATTTATATATTATGGCTGGAGCGTGAAGGTATATTGCAAGTGGTCAATGTGTTCTTTTCTGTTTGAAGTTTATATGTAAATATATTTTTTTTCTCTTGCTTTTTTTAGTGAAGAAACAGTGTCTAATGATTAAGGATATTTTTCAAGAGATAATTGCAAGCTATTCTGCACAATAGAGGGTCTAAAACAGGTGTTACTTCAAAGGGCACTGGAGAAAAAGCAGATGTTAATGGATTGTGGCAATCAGGGAAGTGCTGGTAGACTTAAGAGGGTGTTACGCGAACTACAAGAGAAAGAAATTGCAGAGAAAAGATGGAAGGACAAAAAAGCCAAGCAGAGTGGACTGGATTATATAAGAGTTGGTAACAAAGCTCATGCTGAAAGCACAACTTCTCAGCCTGGTGATACAAGTTCGCGGATGAATTTGCAGAAACTTGAAAACCTGGCCCTTTTAGCAGGGATGGCTAGTGTCCTTCATCAAAAATCCACAACTAAAAATGACGCATCAGACCGTGAAAATGAACTTGTCTTTGAGTCCCGCTTAAATCCAAATACCAAGGACAAAAACATGCCTCCCTTTCACCACGTCATCCTAGAGTAATCAACACTCATTCTGAAAATATAATGGGGCCATTCTGATGTAATCAGTTTCATAAGCTTTTATTCGATTTGAAAATACAAATCATACAAGCGACATTAAAAATACAACACCATATATATACAATTAATACTCAATATTCACATTAATAGTGCAGAAAAAGATAAGATAAAAAACATATACATCAATCGTTGGGCAGCAGTTAATAATTTAAAAAATAGAAGCGATATAGGGATATATACAGATGTGTACAGACAGGAAATCAGTATATTTAACACACAAGTGGAGTTTCCTGGCAGCTGTACGTTAAAACAAACAAAATCCAGACCGCTCAGAGGGCATAAATAGGTGAATATTTGGGGTGTAAAGAGGAACCTTACAATACATACTATGGACATAAAACATGAGTGACCATTCCATATTTGCAGCTAATAAACATTTTTATGTACAGACAGGAATGTATAAAAAATAGCAGCACTATACATTTCCTGGCAGCTGTACATCTCAAAAGAGTTACAGACAGGTAAGTATAAAAAGGTTACAGTACTATACTTTTCCTGGCAGCGGTACATTTCAAGATATAGGTAGCCACAAAAAAGCAGATATCCACATTCTCCATTGAGGATAATAATATTAATGCGGTCTTTGTGGTTCGAGTATTATATTTTATAAAAATAGGCTTAAGGTATTTTAACCTAAGAAAATGATAACATTTACAAAAAAGTAAAAAGTGGCAACAGCTCTGGCGTGAAGTATTGTCACACGGGCAGGGAGTCTCTGATCTGACTTTCTGAGTTGGGAACGCAACAAGGCGGTGAACGATACCCAATCTAACACGGGTTAGTACAAATTGGTGAGATGGGCGGGTCACGTTCACAAGGTAAGATTGTAGCCCCGGAGTTAGATTCAGGTCTTTATAAAACTTCACGGTGGCTAATTTACCATGCACTTTGTCACGCTCAACCTTTTTAAAGTTTAAAAATGTTAACTTGATTTCTTTTTTGGAGATGGCAGCAGCCTGCTCTGGATCAAGAAAAACATTGATGTCAAATAGAAGATTATACCAGAAATGAATGTATCGCATCCACTGTATACGTAATGAGTGGTCAAGACCTATACAATCAAGAATAATCTCTTGAGTGAATCGAGTCTCTGACTTAGCCCAAATAGAACGCCACAATAAGAGTGGCCGAATGGCTGCTAAGTCGGATATAAACTCGATCCCTACCTCATCATGAATCAATTGTACTGAGGCGGAGGGAGGAACACATAACAATCTCTTTAAAAATTTGTTTTCATCAGCTTGGAGCGAAGGGCCTTCACTGTGGCCCCATACACCTGCCCCGTACAGTGCAGAAGAGACACAGCGAACGTTATATATATTAATCATATCTGGGATACTTCTAGAGCCAAGTTTAGAGGCAAATCGGAATATGCTGCTGGTGGACCGCAACATTTTCAGTCTGATGTTGTCAAATTCAGAAATCCAAGACCCACTGTTGTTATACGTAAAAAGTTTTGACGTGTGTCATTTTATCTTTGTCCAGGAAGAAGCTATGCTTAGTCTTATTTACAGCCTGCCCGCATGCCATAACATACGTCTTGGATTTGTTCACACGGAGCCTCCTATTTTGAATGAACAACATAAAACTATCAATTAGGCGCTGGAGGCCAATCTGTGTGCGGGATACATGTGACTGCCTGTGTGTTTCTATTACAGTTTAACAGGTACAGGTCTAGCTTAGTTAACATTTTGTTGAGTAATGTGCCATAATGACAGTGTGGAAAGTGGAGGAATTCCTCCCTCTCTCCCGGTCCCCCCCATTGATTAGACATTACTACTCCTAGACCACAGGGATTCCCATTGGACAAATGGCATGGCTGTAGGTTAAAGTCCCCTGCCCATATGACCTCTGCCTTTCTATTCGAAATGCCCATGACCCTTACAATTTCCTTTTCAAGGGGGTATAAAATGTTTCCTCTGGAGGCATCGAAGATATTGTTATAAAAATTAACAATAACCAGATCGATCCCCTTACTGCACTTAACCCTCACTACCTGGCTGTGGGTTCCCACAGTCGTACTACTTCTAACTACACAGTTATTCAACCTTTTGGACAGGAGCAGCAAGAGACCCCCCTTAGCCCTACCTGAGCTGGATTTGGTAGCTTTAAGGCAATGGGATGAGTAACCTTCAATATTAATTTGTTCCTGGCACCAGGTTTCCTGGAGGAGGATTATATCAAATCCTTCCCCAATAAACCTGGTCCAAAAGGGTGAATCTAGTTTCCCTGCAATACCAGCGATGTTCCAGGAGATAAGGGTAACACCGGCTGACTTGATGGTATCCTGGATGGCAGCTCCCGGCTGGGTAACACAGGATATAGTTGAACTAATTTCCTGGGTGCTGGCAACTGAGCCTGTTCTAGGGGCGTCAATGGGTGTACTCTCATCAGGACTAATACAATGGGTACCTTTAAAGGGGGGAGTGTTTGAGTTGTTACTAGAAGCAGTATAAGACGTAGGTTGTTCGTTGGGACTTCCCACTTTTACCGTATCATATTGTCTGCCCACCCGTACAACAGCGGGTACACAGTCCGACATACGGGGTGCCGTAACTTTAGCATAGACAGATACCTTGGTGACAAGCTCGCTAGAGGGTGTTGGGGCACTATGTCAGTCGACCATCTCCAGACAGTCAAATCTGTTGCTAGTATGGATACCTTGCCATCCATTCCCCATATGTTGGCCTTTGTTGGGATACCAGGGACGGGGTAGCCAATCCCTATTCCTGCTTTTTTGTGTCACCCAGGGGCCTCCAAAATTCCAGGGTTGTTCTTGGGGGATAACCCAATTGGGGGCTAATATTGGAGCGTGAAAGTTAAATACTGGTGGATAAAAAAAGGAGAGCCGCTGAGTGTCGATTCCCCCTTTCTTCTCCAACTCTGGCCAAGAACAAATATGATTCACCGAGGATGCGTCTTCGCAGGTAACAATGACGCAATCCCCCTGAATACTCTTTGGAGTCGCCCCCACCCATGGAACCCTACGGACAGAAGATATTCTACAAGTATTGGTAGGCTGTAGTGGCCTGTTGATGCTAAGCCATTGAAGGATTTTGTTCAAAAGGGACCAGGAGGGTTCATCAGTACCCACTGGAAGTTCCGGAACTCCCGTTAGGATTACCGTGAATGGTGTGACCTCTGGTGGAAGATGAACTGGGCGTTTAGACCTGGGCCCCCTCTTAGCATCCATATGATGTGATTTTTGAGTGACCAGGCTTTATCTTGAGGTGGCTGCAGTGACCCCTGTGCAGCGGTGATATTAGCAACAGGGGGTAAAACTGCAGGGGACAGTTGGGTAGGGTTTTGTTGACTAATTGGAAGTGGCTGCGATACAGGTTGTGATATAGATTTGGCATTGGGTTTGGCAGATACACTCTTGTTTGAAGCAGGTAAAGAGGTAGTTAAAAGCTCTTTGGTTTTTACCTGTACTTTAGGTGTAACCGGCGGTCTGGGTGGATTAGTCGGTGTAGTCCCTGAATTGGTGGTAATAGGTCCCCCTCCAGTTTTAGTAATACCCGCCCTGGTCTGGTTAGGTAGTTTGGTGAGGAGTATGGCAAGTTGCTTTTCTATTGCCATGATACTCTTCTCCAAGGGTTGGAGGTGGGTTTTTAGTAGGTCCCTGAAAATAGCAAGGAGTTGTGATGTGTCACTGTCTGGCGGGCTATGGCCGCCTTCTTGGACATTGACCAATTTGGGACATTGTAGACTAGAAGGATCTGAAGTAACAGAAGTTTTGCTGGAAGAGGCATTTTTGGATGGTGCAATAGTTGGCCCTTTCTTTTTGCTGGTAGTATGGGAGTTTGGTTTAGTATTCCCCTTTTTGTGCTGTACGGGCTGCTTTGGAACGGCGCCTTCCCTGACCCCCCTAAGGTTGTTAGTTTGTATAGGGTCCTGAACCGGATCTTCCGAATGAATATGCTCAAGGTCAGGGGTTATCTCAAGGTTCTCCGTTAAATCCGAATCCAGTGACAGATTAGTAGCTGATAAATCCACCGCACTAGGGATGGAATGAACTTGTGCTATAGTGCCAGATTGTATTAGGATAGGGATTGGGGTAGCTGATGGCAAAGGGGTTAAGGCAGTTGCTAAGGGACCCAATGAGGATCTCCGAGCAATCGCAAGGTCCTGGGAGACCCTACGTTCTAGAACAGCAATGTTCTGATTAATAGCCTCAGTTGTTTTAGAAATAAATAGGTCGATAGGACCTGTAAATGAGGCAGCTTTAAGGGCTGTTTTACTTCTTAAACCCCTAGTCATGGTTATAGCAATTTAGAATTTCACAGTAGCTTAGACAAATGTCCAATGTCAATGAGTGGAAAATCAGTACCTTTAGGCAGTGTCCGTATGAAAGTGACAAGGGGGGTGGCCCAGCCCAGCCTGGTTCGGTCTGGAACAGGCTGAAACGGGCCTGCCCTTGGCCCGGGCTTCGCCCGGCGTCCCGCTCGCGTCCCGCGGGGCGGGGCAGACGCTGGATTTAAGCGCCTCCTGGCGCGGCTTGATGCGTTGCAGCCCGCTTGGGCTGATGGGACTTGTGGTCTCCTGCCCCGCACTCCACTCGGCGGCTCCGCTTGACCAGCGAGCGGCGGGCAGGGTGTGCAGAGGCTAGTTGTTTCTTTACCCCAAAAGGCGTCTGTCAGGCAGCAAGGCTCTCCGTGGCTATGGCGATTCTGATGTAATCAATAGCCATCCTGAAGCTGTCATAGGATCATCCAGGAATAATCCACACTCATCCAGAAATTGTCATGGGATCATCCTAAGATTAATTGAGTCATCCTTAAATTTAGCTAGAACCCATCCTGGAGTAACTCTCCCTCATTCTTAAAATTTAGCTAGAACCCATCCTGCCAGTAGAAGTCATCAGAACACCATCCTACTGTAGTTTTTGTGATGAGTCTAGGTTCGTCATTACATTTACATTTTTTGTCCTACAGGCATACTTCAGGATGGCTTGGGATGACTTCCCCAGATAATTGCAGTAATAGCCTGACTGTAATCATCAGATGAGTCCAGAATGACTCCAGGGTGATCTTCCTTTTTGACATGGGCTGTCACCATGAAAAACAGAGAGTCGGGTCCAACCCTTAGCCACCCCACCCCCATCTACAAAATGACAGTGATACAAGATTACTAATCTCAGCAAATATACCAACTGTATTTCTAAAGCAAATTAGTTTCCTCTTTCTCTACTTCGGTGTCTAGTCTCCTCCACCCACCTTCAAATGTCAGCAATACGCTTTTACTATCTGGGAAAACATTCTCATTGCTATCACAGCATGCCTGTGGGATCGATCCAAAATCGATCCCACAGGCAGGTTCACTCATACACACAATTCAAGTACCAAGCAAACAACATACACCAATGCAAACAATATATTCCGATGTTAACACTAGGATCTGGGTTAGAGCAGAGAAGCAGAACTTTAGACAAGTAGGCCTCCGCCCCAGTAACACAGATAAAATTAGGTGGTCACCACTATGTCTTCACAAAACATGATACGCTGCTAATCACCACTCTAAGTGCTCAATTCAAGAAGGGAGAGTAGACCACTGTGAGTGAAGCGAGGGTATGCTTGGTGCGCCCCCCTCGGTCCAGAACCTCACTCACATGAGGTCAGAACTAGGCTTCTGTGCACACACTACTGAAAGGTGAGGGCCATAATAAAAAAAAAACAGAATACCAGATACAAGTAGTCAGACAGTTGGGGCAGGGAAAGTTATTGTACACCATGCAGGGAACATTTCTATTAAAACAGGCCATCACGAAGTTGGGGGCGGTTAAGAATATGCCAACAAGACTACAACACGCATGCATTTTTTTATTTATTTTTTATTTTTTTAAGCAGTACTTACAATGGTAAAGGTGAAACTATAACCAATGGCAACACACAGTTCAGAGCTTTAAGTGGCCTGGTCCAGCCAATGCTTAGCACCGGCAGTTTCTAAAAGCAGGTGCCAAGACAAGTTCCTATCGGGCTCTCCATGTTTAATCTCACGGTAAAAAAAAAAACCTTAACTCTGCAATAGTACAACCTGTCACTGCCTGTGATGCAACTTCAAAGAGACTAATTTTTCAGTTTTATATAGCGCAAACTTGGAGCGCTTCAATTTATTTAAGAAGTTTTACAGAGCGTAAACAAGACCCATCAGAGTGCTTTACAACATGAACGAAAAAGAGAAATGACCCATATAACAAACTTTGTGGTCAGAAAGGTGAGGGGAGAGAGATTCAATGACGGCATGGCATACATAATCGTATAGTTACCTTGTTGCCCCTCCAGTGGAGGTCGGGGGTGGGTCCCTATCAGACATGCAGTTCATTTATTTAAGCTTTACTTGAGCACAGGGCACAAGTCCTATAAAAAGAAGTGAGGGGGACTGACCATATGTAATTGACCTCATGACGTCACGTGCTGAACGTGTCCCGG
Organism: Lissotriton vulgaris; assembly: GCF_964263255.1. NCBI lineage: Eukaryota > Metazoa > Chordata > Amphibia > Caudata > Salamandridae > Lissotriton > Lissotriton vulgaris. The sequence continues at coordinate 3,280 of NW_028254343.1, read as the reverse complement.
TGTCTGAAAATTACACCGGGACACGTTCAGCTTATTTCTGTGGGGCCCAGCTTCTTGGCAGGGGGGGACAACGTCCACCCTGTGAATAGAGTGGGGGGACGCCGTCCACCCGCGTGTACCCCCGACTCGAGCCCTGCTTGAGCACCAGTTCATTACACAAGGGCATATTCGTTTTTGGAATCGCAGGACCTCAGGCTTGAACCTGTTTTCTCAGTCGACTACTCTCACCTTACGCCGCAACTTCACCCAGAAGAGCAAGTAGCATTTTCAACATTATATACAACAAAGTAATAGTTGTTGCTTATGCAATTTACAACCATTGACAAAGCCAAAGGCCCTGGCTTGTTGTAGGAGTAATGTCATTTTTTTCCACTCGAGTTTTATATAGCGTGAACTAGACCCGAGACATCGGGTATCAGAGCGCTTCACATGGGCACCAGTTTAGTTACAGGTGGACACATTCACTTTTTGTTAGGCATGGGGAGATTAAGGGATTTCCCCAGAATCACTGATGTTGAGGGTCGTTGCCGAGACTCTAACCCGGCTCCCCAGTATGGAAGTTGTCCGCTCTAGCGGCAAGGCTTCATCCTCTCCCGACTTGCTGTGTTATATATCTGGATGAATGGACAGAAGCAGCAAAATACCAGTGGCGCAGCTCATAAGTTAAGCACAGAGTTTTAGCTTGTGTTTTAAGCCACGCCCCTATGAAAGGGACACCCCACACCCCAGTTTTTTCATCCCACTTAAAGCCCTGATATAGTTGGCCAAAGCACCATTGCAGACTAAAACCTTCACACACGACCATGCTTCACTTGGATCCGGTTAACCTATAAAACCATAATACACTTTTAATTACTATTCTTATTTGCTTCAGTTATCTAATACCTCACTTTATAAAGACTACTGTATAATGGCGTCACATGACATTCTGGGGAAAAACGTAAAAAAAACGCCATATGGTTGTCTAAGAAATCAAGCAGACTTGGCTATCTTTAAAATTCATTCACAGCGGGTGACCCTGTGGAGCCAGAAACTGCTACATCGATAGAAAACTACTGCACGGCTATCCCACAAGTAGGGCGGCTACTTGTCTAGTTTACGGTGATCACCAGTCCGTAATTTACACGGACCGTCACTGAAATCAGCCTCGTGTATGTCTTCCGTTGCTGATCTTTTAACCGGGTGGAATAACAACCAACCCAACGGCCGAATATATTTTAGGAGCTCTCAGAGTGCGGGCGGTACTACTACTGTATAAGGTGACCTAGGATTGGAGTATTAGAGCGCCTTAGCCAATCCTTGTGCACCATGCAGAATTACGAATTGCTGATTGGCTGTGTAGTCCGCCTGAGGCTTTTGTACGATCCGCCTTCGTATATGCTGCTTAATTTAACTTTTGAGTGAGTGGTGCTTAACTTGAAATGAGTTAGTCACTCACAGGGTGGGTGGTGACAGCTTGTCTCGAGTCGGGCAGGCAACGGTTAGCTGCTGCCGCCTACTGTTCTGAATGGGAGAGAGTGGGTGAGCAGCGTGGTGCCAGGTCCTGGGCGATAAGAGTGGACGACGGATGGACTCCGTGTATGGGCTGTTCATCAGTGTTCGGCTGAAAGGGCGCTTCCGGTACCGACACGATGCTGAGTGGTTGTTTATGGCAAACGTGGCAAGGTCACTATTTAATGATACTGAATAGTCTAATATGTGACACTGGTTTGATTCACACCCTGCTGTAACTTGGCTGCTACCTTGCTTGTCTGACGGCATATGAAACAATTGTGCTTTGTGAATTATGCAACAGGGCAGTTACAAATCGAGAAAAGACAAAATATATAATGTTTTTAACTTATTGGTCATGTAAAAAAAAGTTTTCAATAACAAACTTTTACACCTTCTTACTTGCTTATTAATATTGTGGTTTATCTTTGTATAATTGTTTTTATGGATTTGTAAGTGCTTTGTAATGTCTGACTACTTGTATATTCGTTTTTTTTAATATGTCTGTATGTCTTGCTTTTATGAGTAATTACTCGAATAAAGCACTTTTGAATTGAATTGACTATATATGTTATATTGTTATAGTTTTTTTTCTAGCTAAGTCATCATGTACTGTTTGGCATCCAGGATATGTTGTAATACGTTCTTGCTGTATTATGTTGTACTTATTTGCAGCATTGTTCACAGTGAATACAACTTCAAGTTTCCCTAGTGCTTCACTTGGAGGCATAATTACCATTGCGAAAGTGTTGAGAATGATGGGGAATTTATCTTTTTTTCATCTGTTGATGGCATGGTATGAGTCTATTACTTTTTTTCTTCTTGTTTACAGCAGTTGATATTTCGTTTCGGCAGCTACGTGCTACTGTGATGGTCAGTTTTACATTTCCAGTTTGTGTCTCCATTTACTGAATTCTATTTCAGGACAGGAGGCTCAGATTATGCTTAGTCTCATTTCTTTAATGAAATGCCCAGCAGCCATAGAAAAAACACATAAAACCACAATACCCATAAACACCTGGGTAATAACCAAAGAGTCTGCACTATAAAAGGTCATGTAGATAGTCCTACTTCCTCTTTCTTTGCTGCTCCGCAGCCAGATAAGTGCTTTCACTATATTCTACTTACTGTTTGATGTGATTTACTTGCTATTTTGTTTAGCGCTGTGCTCGCGCTCTGTGCCGCGTTGGGCTTCGCGCTTCCTCGTCTGTGCGCTTTGTTACGTTATTGTAGCTATTGTTGCGAGCACGGCAGGGAGCGTGCGCTCACCTCCCTTGAAGTACGGGCGCTCTGTGCCCGAGTCTTCCTGTTTTGTGGAGTGGAATCTGGGTTTGGAAGGCTTGCGCTGCCTGCGCGAGCTCTTCTCATTGCACTGAGGCGGCCGGTGTCCGCGCATGCGCAGTGGGGCATTTCCAGCGCCCCAGGTTTCTGACAGAATCGGAGCATTTCCAAAGGACGTCCTTCGCGACTGACTCGCCCACAGCCTCTCTGTTAACCCCATATTGACGCCGGTTGCTACAAAAGGCTTCAGGCAAAGAGAATTTGCATAGGCTTTGCCTAGAGTGTTGTTTATAGACGGCAAGCCCTCCCTCCACGTTCTATTGTTATTCTGAGGTAATTTTTGCAGCTTCTTTGGCTTGCTGTGGGGTTTTGACACTCCCCCTGATATTTTGCCTTCGACAATATTTGTACTACGTCATCTTGTGGGCAGAATATCATACTTGCTGTACCATGGAAGACTGTTATTATGAAGATGACAATGAATATGATGAGGAGGCCTGACTCTCTT
>NW_028254342.1:0-113323 GCF_964263255.1 Lissotriton vulgaris | reverse complement strand
CAGCAATCTGAAACCTTGGCAGCTGTGGGAGTGCTGGCGATTTGCAGCAGAACAACCCCTACGGTAGGGGCCCGGCCACCACTGTGGACTCTACACACGACCGAATAGAGCCTGAGGGAAGAGCTAAAAACGGTTGTCTTAAGGGAAGGAAAGGATCTTTGAGCGGTGAACCTCCTCATTTTGGGGTTTAGAACGGCCCCTGAACATTACCCCAAAAGAGTTCTTTTCACCGGGCTCCATTCCCAACTTCCTCAGACCAGGTGCCTCTAGTTTCAGCAGCAGCGAATCGAGAATAGGCGTGGTTGGTATCTTTCGTTGCTGCAGTTTGCTCCTGTCATTGCTCAACTCTGTATGGTTTGAATAGGACAATGTTCCGCTTCCCCATTCCCAAGATATTAATTAGCGTTTAGTCATATAGCAAAGTATTAAAGCTTCCTTCATACACGAGTCCTAATTCACTTCTTCTGTCCTGATGATGGTCCCGTTCATTGCTTGAACGTGGGAACAAATCCTTTACACCTAAAAGTCGAATATTATTAAAGTTAATAAATAATAAATTTTTCAATAAACCCTTAACATTAGTTACGAAAAAAGACTCTAAAAAACCAATTTTCCTAAAATGACCTTCTCCCTGAAGGGACTAATCTCTGTTAATCATTAAAAACGTCACTCAGGTGGACTGAATTCTTATAATCATTATCTGGAAAGGACCACTATTGGCTGACTCCCTAATTTAATAAAACAATCTAATCTAATATAAAATTACATTTTAGCAGCATATAGCTAAGAAATTGTGTATGGTTCATCCAATCTACGGTTACAATTAACACATTTCTTGTGTCGGGGACAGAAAACAGTGTTAACAACAGATGATTTTGTAAAGTGCTACTGAAGGTGCAAGTGTATTAAGATAAAGTGCTAGTGCATAGATGCCCTAATTGTGGACAGAGACCAGAATGATTATCTAGCGTCAATATAGTCTAAATAGATCGAAAATTGCACAAAAAAGTTAAGTAGCAAACAAAATTTGTCAAACACACTAATAAATAATTGTTACTTATCGTATGTTACAACAAATTAAACAAAATGTTTAAAATGCTCAAAAGGTGCTAAGACAAGGGAAATTATACAAGGCACTACATAATCCACTGATCACCCTACTTATTGACTTCTAATATACATTTAAAAATTCTTTAAAAAAGCAGAAAATCTTAAAACATATCTGTTCTGACGGGGGGTGCAGAAGAAAGTTGCGTGCCTGTTCTGCTGTTGAAATATTATAATGTAAAAAACCATGCCTTAGAAATTTGCGACGTATTGAACTAAGTGCTGGGCACACAATCAAAGCATGATTAAAGTCTTGGATGCCACCATTGCATAAATCACAAAGTCTTTCATTTTTGGGGATACCCTCCCAAGCTCCTGTTACTATCCTCAACAGTAACAAATTCATTCTGAGGAGTAGAATCACTCTGCGTACTCCATGTTTCAGGTTCCAAAGAACGTACGGCTGAGGATTTTTATTAAGTGAGCTCTCCGCTAAACAGTCCAGTCTGCCATTCCCTCTGCATATTTTCAGATCTCTTTCTCGTGAGATTGCATATATGGTTTTTTTAATTAATTGCTTTAAAGCTGTTTTGTTTAAAGCTGCTGCCCCTACTAAATCTAAACCAAAAATGCTTAAAGCTTTTAAATAATTTCTAAAAATTACACTTTTACACAATAGTTTATCAAAAATTTCCTTGTGCAATGCTAGCCTTAATAGATTTTCTTGACCATTTATCAAAGCGTTACACCATCTTAAAGACCCCGCCAATGACAAAATGTACGTTGAGAGAAGGCCAAATTCGAGCCTAAGAGCCCCGATTAATGCAGCGTGACTCAAGTTACATATTTGACGCCAAATTTTACCTTCCACTTTCTCGAACTTAGCCCACTCACATTCGTCAATTGTTTCACATGCGTAATTCAAGGTTGGCGGAATCTTTATTTTGTACACTGCAATAGTGTGTGAAAAATGTCTTTTCCCGCATTGCTTATACAAGCGGTTGATTGCCGATGCCTGTGAAATAGCTTTACTTTTGCAGTGATCTAAATGTCTGTTAGCGGAGCACCTATTTGTAAAAAAAAATTCCTAAATAAGGATAAAATGTCACTATTTCCATATTTTCATCCCCCAAAAACCATTTCACATTTGATCTAACCTTACAGACTTTCTGACGAAAAATCATCACCTTACTCTTAGAAGTGTTTATTTAAAAAAATATTCGTTAGTGTACCTGACCAACTCCGTCAAACGTCTTTGCAACCCAATTGGAGTTAGGTCCATGATGATAGCGTCGTCAGCATACAACAAACAACTTAATTTTAGATCACCCACTTGTGGAGGGTCCCCTTTACTCTCCCCTACCCGGCTTGGAAGGTCGTTTATGTAGATTGAAAAGAGTAAAGGTGCCAAAAGGCACCCCTGCTTTAACCCGTTGTGGGTGGGGATTTTCTTTGATAGACCTTGGGTCCCCCCTAACAGAACTTGAGTCCAGGTAGAAGAGTGGAGAGCGATTATTACTCTTAGCAAATTCCCTGGGATCCCCATCCTTATCAATTTCCTCAACAGCGTCCCCCTATCTACCCTATCAAACGCTTTGGAGAAGTCAATGAAAGCTGTATACAGCGGAAGCCTCCGAGCCACAGGATATTTATCAATTAGGGTTTGTAAGACAGAGATATTGTCTAGGGTGCCACTATTCTTCCGAAAACCAGACTGTTCAAGGGGAATTAAATTATTACCGAATACCCACTCTTGCTGGTGGACAAGGATGCTTTTTGCAAACAGTTTTCCCGTTGCGTCCAGAAGGGAGATTTGCCTATAGCTTGTGGGAGAATTTTTAGGGCCTTTCTTATATAGAGGTACTAGTATACGGTCCTTCCAGGAATTTGGGATATCCCCAAACTTAGAACAATGGACGAACAGCAGATGTAACATCCTTGCCCAATCGCCATAGTCCTTTTTTATTATGGCTACAGGGACATCATCTGGCCCCATTGCCCCGGAGTATCTCGCCCCCTTGATGTATCCCTCAAGATCGCTCATTAATGGTGCTTCTACCTTTTCTACCGAAAAAGTAGACTTGTTGAACCCCTCAACCCCGGCATCTAAGGGATTCGGGGCGTACAATAGGGATATATAAGTAGACCATTCAATTTCAGAGATCAACATGGGCTGGGATTTTACTCTACTGTCACAATATTTGGGCCATCAATGCCCAGTACTTTCTACTATCCCCCAAAAGTGCCACTTCCCGAAGGTTAACCCATTTTTCGTCTTCAGAGGCCCTAGGATCAGCAGCTATTTTCCTTTTCCGGACCTGTTTTAATCTGTATATCTCTTTTTGTCTTGACGGCCATGGGTCTATAAATTGGGATCTGATCAACCTATTTATCTTATTATTAAGAGATTTAATTTCATTAGGTAGTATTACTTTGGGGGTGACGCTATCACCTTTCATCTTTCTTCCCAACTTTCTGACAGCAGTAATGACTCTTTCATATCTCACGATCGGGTTCTCCCAGGTTAAACTGAACGCAATGTTCTTAAATACCCAACGAAGATTCGGAAGGTTCTTATGTGACCAACAAGTGCGACCATTACTTCGAGAATATGTTACTATCTCATTCCTCTGATTCCATAGTTCAGGTTTCTCGAAGTTTAAGGCTATCTTGACAGCCAATATGTTGTGGTCACTCAAATTAGTAGGAAGAACCTTAAACTGGGAGCATGCCCCGAACAGTTGAAATGACACTGCCATGTAATCGAGGAGGGAATTGCCATGTGACCCGTGAAAGGTGAGAGCTGCAGGTGAGTCCTCTGGGAATCTGCCATTTAATACTATAAGGTCAAGGTTTCTTAAATTTTGCAACAGTAAAAGGCCACGTTTATCAGATCTTAAATTGGAAGGGAATATTGCCTCTGGTATAAACCAAACCTCCTCCAGGTCCAGATTGGAGAAGGATGCGATTGAGCTATTATTAATCTTGGTATTAAAATCTCCTACCATCAGGATACACACTCTTTCATCATTGCTACATAACTTTTGCACAAAAGTGCAAATGGAATCGACCAGTGGGGTGGACGCCTTCCCAGGAGGGATATATACATTTACCACATACAGAAATGTTGCGCATCCCAAGCTGTCTTGTTCTAATTTTAACTCTGCACAGATACAGCAATTTGATGGATGAATAAATATCTCAGGGTCCCATACTAACTCGCAACTTAGCAGAATGACTAATCCTCCACTTGCATGCCCCTTTATAGATTTTTTTGCTGCACTACAATACACGTAGTAGTTATCTAACTGGAATTCATCAATTAACCACGTCTCTTGGAGGCAGATTATTTTGGGGTCTAGGTGTGCTAAGGAAATAAGCTTAGAGTTACCTTTTCCTAGCCCCGCCATATTCCAAGACACGATTGTTCCTAGCAAGCTACCTACGCTCTGTGGGGATAGTGTTAGTGGATTTAGCCCCATTCAAGGCGCCTGCAATCCAGTTCCATTTTGACACCTCATCTCCACTATCCATGCCAAGAACCTCATGAACCTCGGGTGCTACTACCTTTATTTTTCTTACACCCGATCCCCTCCCAACTGTAATTTCCAAATCCTCAAATTTAGTGGTCATATTCTCACCCTCATGGACATTTAATCCTATCCCTTGCCAAAGATGAGAGGTTTCGAGATGCTGCAACGGTGCACCCTGGGATGTGGGACAGACAATAACATCTATTCCTCTTTTCCTGAAGCCATGCACATTTGCTAACACGAGGGAAGACACCACCCCTGACGTAAAGATTGCTTTGGTGACCTGAGGTTTGGGCCTCCAATCCAAAAGGACTAGTTCGATATCTTTATAGGAAATTAACTTTAGATCCTCTATTTCCAAAAGGATTCCAAGAAGGGCCCTTCTATTCAATGTCATTGGCTCAGCATCAAAAAGAGGGATAAAAATTAAAGCATTATTCACATGTCCAGTACCTAGCTCTGGGGGCTTCAATACATTCGTATCGTAAGGACTCCTCATGGAATCAGTGGATTTACCCCCTTTATTGTTTTTAACCGATGTAGACATATTACAACTATCTCCCCCACCATTACTTACATCAGGCTTCATGAAAATCAGAGCAAGACCCACTGAATCACATGCGGTCCCACTTAGTTCTGTACTCGGGGCTGGTATAAAGATTTTTATATTATCCACCGTCGCTCCTGTGCTGCTCTCCAGATTAGAATCCCTTCTTTTCCTGGCCTCACCCAACCCATTTTCATTCTGGCAGATACTAGATCTACTAGTCAGACTATTTTGCTAGGGGACATTATGTTGCTCCTCAGCTGTAGTCGAATTCATCCTCCGTTTTGCCACTGTTGATGTGTTATTTTCATCATCAGGAGCGAAGTTAGAATGGTCCGATAGTACTACGCTTTGGAACCGCAACTTTCTCTGCTTACGTTTTGGGAACCGGCGATTTTTCCCCTTCCTTTTCCTCCTACACTGGTTTTTAACACTTCCCTCGCTTACTAATAAATGTTCGCCCCCCAGAGGTTTCTAAAATATTAATTGTTTTAGCTGATTCATGAGGTTTGGGTTTTTTGCACTTGCTCATATTAAAGATTGGGAAAACACGCACTGTATCTATCACTGGAGAGACCTTTACATTTACACTTTTCCCCTCAGTGGGGACCTTTGTAGAGTCATTAACAGTAATTTGGGATGGGCTTGGAGTTGGATTTCTTCCAGACAGCAAACATCCAACGTCCACCAACTGATTATAAGGTTCCTCTAACCCTAGGCCATTAGCAGCTTCATGAATTCTGCCATTAATTTGACAAAGATTGTTACGTATAGGGGAGGAACCCTTCACACATACTTGGCTACGATGTTTAAGTTCTAAAACTCCTCCCAAAATTGGCGTTAAGACTTTGAGGATATGATCCAAGTTAGAGGCACTCTTCTCCAGCAGGGAAAAAATTGCAGCTAAATTGTTTTCCAATTTAGTAAATGTATACGCTAGCCCCCCTGATCCTGCAATCTCATTTTTAGACAATGAAAACGCGGAATTCTCTACCTGGTTATCACGGGGCATAGATAAATCATGAAAATCGGATGTCAAAGAGAATTTAGTGGGTGTACTGCTATACATAATTGGCATGTGTAAGTGAGTTCCTGCTTGAGGAGACAATATTTCCTTATTCGGATCGGGGTCTATAACATATTCAGTGGTTCTGCGTTCTTTTCCAGTTGAATGGCAATATCCGTAAGAGTGAGGTCTTCTGTTTTTGCCTGCCCATTAAGTTCACTATGGACTTTCTGACGTTCACTTTTAGGAGAAAGTTTGCTTCTCTTTATTGATGATGAGCAGTCTACTAAACTCCTTTGAGATACACTTACATTGTCATGTACTTTTTCAAAAAGGGTTATCAAATCTGCTAGTGGAGAAAGAAGGGTGACGTCCGCACTTTCGACACCCTTACTCTGCGTGGAAACTGCCACCTCATTCCTAGATAGAGCCAATTCCATCTCCAAACCCAAATTTTTCTCAACCCCCTTCTTGATATGACACAACAGCTCGACTTACAATAGAAGGGGGTGCTACATTGCCTACATCCCCATTAGATTTCTGTATTATTATTACAGGAAAGAGTGCTTCTGGTCTTGATATATGGCTATCTACTCCATTCTCAGCTATTATTTCGGAGTCCATTATCACCTCCATTGAATTATCCACATTTCCCACAGCTCCAAGATCTTCGTTGTTTTGCCCTGTTCCAATCTTAAACCTTCTTCCCTTTTTAGAGAACATTAATGTTATTGTTGGGTATGATTTTAAAAGCGATAGATGAGCACCAATTCTGCGTCTACGGATTAATTTTAGAGGTTTTGGGGGACTCCACGAATTCTTGTCACTCTTATCACTATGGTTAATGGCTTCTAGAGGGTTTACAGATTTTACTTTAGACTGTGAACGCAGTTTTACCATGGCAAAAGAGGTTATCACCACTTAAACTTAAGGTTCCTCAAGCTAAAGATGTGACAAGGCTAACAGGAGAGAGCAATTTGTTCGCTCCAAGAAAGGAATAACTGAATGATAACTGAATGAAGAGAAACATTGCCTTAGGACAGATTTTACGTGGCGTTATATCCAACACAGAGTATTCCTCAGATAGCACCCAGATACCTCCAAAGACCCCCACGGCTATTCACATGACACCTTATCCGAGGCCTGGGCGATTCAGCGGTAGCCCAATCAGAGCCGCACGCCGACCCCCGTCTGGCAACTGGGGCTATGGTGACTATGATGACCGTGGTAGACTTCTCGGGTCGAAGTAAGCACTCGGAGATTAGGAATAAAACCAGCGCACACCACCCTAAATATTGTACAAGACTTATATCCGGATTGTATCTGAGATTAGTCAATAGTTACTCCCAGTGTCCAAAACAGGCAAGGCAAAAGACGCCTGAGACACCAAAGTCTAAGTTCAAGGTTCAAGGTCCAAGATCCAAGGTCCACAGGTCCACGATCCACAATCCACAGACCGACGATCAAAAGGAAGATATAAAATTGATGAAAACTGATAAGACAGCCACCACTGCAGAACCACTGACACAGATCCACGGCAGACCTGAGGTGATCAAGGCAAGTCACCTGCCGCAGCACAATATAGCACAGAGCGGATAGTGCAGAGAAGGCGAGCGAGGAATGAGTCCACGGCTAGAGGGAAAGAGCGACGGGTGATGGAAGCACATACAACTCGTAAAACTCGTAGCCGCCCCACACGTCCATACGTTCCAGGAAAAAGACGTTGTGACTCCTGCCGTGCTAGAAATGGGCTTGTGAGTACTCGTGGTCCCTGCTGCTCAGCGGCTTGCAGCCACTGTCCTTGCTGCACCTGGCCAGGCAGAGGACTCTGTTGCAATGTGGCTCCAGCAGCGTCTGCCGTCACACAGCCTCCACAAAATGTTGAGACCATAAGCAGTCATAAGCAGTGAGCAACACCCTCCTTCCTTTGCCCACAACACCAGACACCAGGCAGAGGCAGAGACTTAAGGTATGTCTCACACACTTTATAAGCAACAGATTGCAGCACTGGTTTGATTAGTTTGATTGGGGGGCTGCTTTCTAATGGTTCCTGCCCGCTTGTACACTCGGGCGTACTATTCCCTCTGCTTCATTGGCCCTGTGGAGCCATAGCGCCGAGTGGTAGAACGCCTATTAACAGACCAACCGATCCGCCTTCTCCGCCTCAGTTGCCTTGTGGGGGGGCGGTGTACTCCACAGAGGCACCTCGGAGGCTCGGTGGTGGCCCTGCACACTCCTTTTTGCAGAATAATGGGGGCTCTGGGACAGGTTTTTGCAGGCAGGCCGGTAGGCGCGTGATGGTAAAAGAGTAAAAGACTGTTCACGAGTATTACACGGGTGCTTGTGGATGGATGCGGATGGATGCAGGAGAGACTTCCCCTTGGTGGCCCAACTCTCCGTCTCCGCTCTCAGCATTCGGCCGGAGGGGCTTCGCTTTGATGGCCTCACTTGCCGCTCTTTGGTCCCTGGTCTCTGGCCACCGCAAACCATCACAACCCGTGCACTCTCGCCGGAGTGCCAGAGCGCCGGGGTTCAGCTCGCTCACTCCTGCGGCTGCTCCGTGACTGCTGCTAGCTCCAGAGTAGACTCGCCAGACCTGCCCAATCGAACCAAGAGCGCCACTCAAATTCCAGAGCAAATATGTACCCACTCTCCCGCTACCTTCCATGGGCGCCAATCTGAGGGGTAGCCCCGGGCGCCAGAAGCTCTAGCTACGCCTCTGCACAGCGAGGCACAAACTGCCACCGGCCAGGCAGACGGCCAGTCCTGCCAGCACCAGCCGCATCCTGAGGGCCTTCCACCATCTTCACTATACACGGGCTCCATGTACTGCACCCCGTGTCCGCTGGAGCTCCAAGGTCTGCATCTTGTTAAGAGAGGTGCAGATAAAATGTCCAGAGGCACCTAATCTGTGGGACTGTGGGGGGTGGAGGGGGGGGGGGGGCAGGGGTATCACAAAGCACTGGTTCCAGAGCTCTGAAGAGGGTATTCCGGCTCATCCAATCCCTCGGGCAGTTCTTCGCATGTTCCCATATCCCCGCACTCCTGGTTTACAAGAAGGATCAGTGGGGCATATTATCAAGGGGGCGATAGGCAATTTTCGCTGCTTTAGCGGCCATTTTCGGACGCTAAGGGGCGATAATACTATCGCCCTATTAGCAAGCTGTCGCTAATAGCAGTTTAGCGACAGCTTGTAGGCGATAGCGAGCGGTTTGGGGCCCGCTTTGCATGTCAACGATATTTATCACTAATGACATGCAAAGTGGGCGTACCCAACCTGTTAGCGACTGAAAGCAGTCGCTAACATCGCTATCGCCTATTATCAACGCCGGCGTAGCGGTGAAAAAAATTGCGGTAAGCGTGAATATCGCTGAAAACTAACTCCTGCTCAGACCACTTCTTAACCTGTATGTCCAATGGGAGTTCGATATTGAGGTTAAGACCCTATTGGCGTTAATGCCTGAATATTGCTGGATTTCCAGCGATATTCACTCATTAAGCCGCTATCGCCGGGTATTTTATCGCATTGGAGATAAACGTTGCTAATAGCACGTTATATCTGCGATAAAATCCGGCGATGCACGGCGATCGAAAAATTATCGCTAAGCTTATTTAGCGATAAATACCGCTAGTTGTTGATAATATGCTGCCGGGGTTCGAGTCTCGACAATGACGCTGAATATCCTGTGATTATTGGCAAATCACTTAATCTCCCTGTGCCTAACAAAAATGAATGTGTCCTCATGTAATGCAACTGGTGCTATGTAAAGCGCTCTGATACCCGATTTGGGTTAAGTTTGCGCTATATAAAACTCTGTAAAAAAAAAGAACCCTGGCATTGGTAAGCCGAAAGGGTCACTTCCCATTGACACGGCCAAGGTGTGGACCGTCCATCACAGCTTCATGTCTGTGCTCCACTCGGGACACCTCCCTGTGTGAAGCCAGGGCTGGCTCTAGGGCGGTGCGACCGGTGCCACTGCACCGGGTGCTGACTCTTCGAGGGGACACCCTCGCTGCATGAAGCATCCTTGACCAGACCTTCAGAAGGAACACGGGGAGATGTCTTGACACCCAAGCTACAGTGCCAGGCTGCAGCTGCATAATGTACAATATTTCAAAGTGTAAAGTTTTTCATAATTATACAGTAAAACTTGTATGCTCGAAATTGGTTCCTGCTGTGCTATTTCATAAATAGTAGGAAAATGTTTTGAAGTAGGAATGTAAGTTCATAGCGTAGGACATCTGGGGCCAGATGTAGGTAATTCATATTTACCGACTCTTAAATACCGAATTTTACCGATTCGGTATTTAAGAGTCTGTAAATATGAAGGGGGGAGATGTAGGTATTACAGATTCAGTAAATACCGAATCGTTAAGATTCGGTATTTACCGATTCTGTAAATACCGAATCGGTAATGCCCATTGATTCCTATGGGCATTGAAGCCCATAGGAATCAATGGCCATTACCGAATCGGTATTTACCGATTCGGTAAATACCGAATGTTGCAAGGGTGCAGGGGGTGTCACTTTGACACCCTCTGGCACCCCAATTCCGGACTTGTGTGCCATGTGGCAGACAGACATTGCTTCTGAAATACATATTTGTTTGTGTGAACACACTTTCAGATCTGCTTATATGACATGCATTCCGATTCTCTTTAAAGATCGAGGAGAGTCCGAGTCTTTTCTGTTGTCTTTGTTTTCTTTTCAGTGCTGTCTCAATGGCCTCGTTCGTAATCACCTGTCATTTATTTACCAAAGCAGCGCCCACATTGTTCTGTAATCTGCGCGTGCGTGTGTCCACAGATGCTTAGTTAACCCCTGTATGCAAGGGCTCCAACCATTAACCTATTTCCACACTAACCATTAATTAACCTGCTCAGTCACTCACCTCTATTGCCCCTCCTCAGATCCAACTCATCCATCCACTGAGCCGCTGTCGTTCTGACCATTACTAACCTACCCACTCTTCACCATTCACCAACTAACCCATTCACAAGCTAATGCTTCTACTTGCTCGCACATGCACACACCAAATAGTTTTTCCAGCCATCTATCTACTCATCCACCATCACTCGCTGACTCATCCACCGTCACTCGCTGACTCGTCTGGCATCACCAGTGGGCTCCTCCGCCGTTACCATGGCTCATCTATCTACTCATCCACCGTCACTCGCTGACTCGTCTGGCGTCACCAGTGGGCTCCTCCGCCGTTACCCCTGCTCATCTATCTACTCATCCACCATTACACGCTGACTGTCTGGCATTACCAGTGGGCTCCTCCGCCGTTACCCCTGCTCATCTATCTACTCATCCACCGTCACTTGCTGACTCTTCTGGCATTACCAGTGGGCTCCTCCGCCGTTACCCCGGCTCATCTATCTACTCATCCACCAGTCACTTGCTGACTCTTCTGGCATTACCAGTGGGCTCCTCCGCCGTTACCCCGGCTCATCTATCTACTCATCCACCAGTCACTTGCTGACTCTTCTGGCATTACCAGTGGGCTCCTCCGCCGTTACCCCGGTTCATCTATCTACTCATCCACCATCACTTGTTGACTGTCTGGCATTACCAATGAGCTCCTCCGCCGTTATCATGGCTCATCTATCTACTCATCCACTGTCACTTGCTGACTCGTCTGGCATTACCAGTGGGCTCCTCCGCCGTTACCCTGGCTCATCTATCTACTCATCCACTGTCACTTGCTGACTCGTCTGGCATTACCAGTGGGCTCCTCCGCCGTTACCCTGGCTCATCTATCTACTCATCCACCATCACACGCTGACTGTCTGGCATTACCAGTGGGCTCCTCCGCCGTTATCATGGCTCATCTATCTACTCATCCACTGTCACTTGCTGACTCGTCTGGCATTACCAGTGGGCTCCTCCGCCGTTACCCTGGCTCATCTATCTACTCATCCACCATCACACGCTGACTGTCTGGCATTACCAGTGGGCTCCTCCGCTGTTACCCTGGCTCATCTATCTACTCATCCACCGTCACTCGCTGACTCGTCTGGCGTCACCAGTAGGCTCCTCCACCGTTACCCCTGCTCATCTATCTACTCATCCACCATCACTCGCTGACTCGTCTGGCGTCACCAGTGGGCTCCTCCGCCGTTACCCCTGCTCATCTATCTACTCATCCACCATCACTCGCTGACTCATCCACCATCATTCGCTGACTCGTCTGGCATTACCAGTGGGCTCCTCCGTCGTTACCCTGGCTCATCTATCTACTCATCCACCATCACTCGCTGACTCGTCTGGCATCACCAGTAGGCTCCTCCACCCGTTACCCGGGCTCATCTATCTACTCATCCAACGTCACTCGCTGACTCGTCTGGCTTCACCAGTAGGCTCCTCCACCGTTACCCCGGCTCATCTATCTACTCATCCACCGTCACTCGCTAACTCGTCCGGCATCACCAGTGGGCTACTCCGCCGTTACCCTGGCTCATATATCTACTCATCCACCGTCACTCGCTAACTCGTCTGGCATCACCAGTGGGCTACTCCGCGGTTATCATGGCTCATCTATCTACTCATCCACCGTCACTCGCTGACTGTCTGGCATCACCAGTGGGCTCCTCCGTCGTTACCCTGGCTCATCTATCTACTCATCCACCATCACTCGCTGACTCGTCTGGCATCACCAGTAGGCTTCTCCACCCGTTACCCGGGCTCATCTATCTACTCATCCAACGTCACTCGCTGACTCGTCTGGCTTCACCAGTAGGCTCCTCCACCGTTACCCCGGCTCATCTATCTACTCATCCAACATCACTCGCTGACTCGTCTAGCATTACCAGTGGGCTCCTCCACCTTTGTCATGGCTCATCTATCCACTAATCAAACGTCACTCGCTGACTCGTCTATCATTACCAGTGGGCTCCTCCCCCGTTATCATGGCTCATCTATCTACTCATCCACCATCACTCGCTGACTCGTCTGGCATTACCAGTGGGCTCCTCCGCCGTTATCATGGCTCATCTATCTACTCATCCAACGTCACTTGCTGACTCGTCTGGCATTACCAGTGGGCTCCTCCGCCGTTATCATGGCTCATCTATCTACTCATCCAACGTCACTTGCTGACTCGTCTGGCATTACCAGTGGGCTCCTCCGCCGTTATCATGGTTCATCTATCTACTCATCCACCGTCACTTGCTGACTCTTTTGGCATTACCAGTGGGCTCCTCCGCCGTTACCCCTGCTCATCTATCTACTCATCCAACGTCACTCGCTGACTCGTCTGGCATTACCAGTGGGCTCCTCCGCCGTTATCATGGCTCATCTATCTACTCATCCACCGTCACTCGCTGACTCGTCTGGCATTACCAGTGGGCTCCTCCGCCGTTACCATGGCTCATCTATCTACTCATCCACCGTCACTCGCTGACTGGTCTGGCGTCACCATTAGGCTCCTCCGCCGTTACCCCGGCTCATCTATCTACTCATCCACCGTCACTCGCTGACTCGTCTGGCATTACCAGTGGGCTCCTCCGCCGTTATCATGGCTCATCTATCTACTCATCCAACGTCACTTGCTGACTCGTCTGGCATTACCAGTGGGATCCTCCGCCGTTATCATGGCTCATCTATCTACTCATCCACCGTCACTTGCTGACTCTTTTGGCATTACCAGTGGGCTCCTCCGCCGTTACCCCTGCTCATCTATCTACTCATCCAACGTCACTCGCTGACTCGTCTGGCATTACCAGTGGGCTCCTACACCGTTATCATGGCTCATCTATCTACTCATCCACCGTCACTCGCTGACTCGTCTGGCATTACCAGTGGGCTCCTCCGCCGTAACCATGGCTCATCTATCTACTCATCCACCGTCACTTGCTGACTCTTTTGGCATTACCAGTGGGCTCCTCCGCCGTTACCCCTGCTCATCTATCTACTCATCCAACGTCACTCGCTGACTCGTCTGGCATTACCAGTGGGCTCCTCCGCCGTAACCATGGCTCATCTATCTACTCATCCACCGTCACTTGCTGACTCTTTTGGCATTACCAGTGGGCTCCTCCGCCGTTACCCCTGCTCATCTATCTACTCATCCAACGTCACTCGCTGACTCGTCTGGCATTACCAGTGGGCTCCTACACCGTTATCATGGCTCATCTATCTACTCATCCACCGTCACTCGCTGACTCGTCTGGCATTACCAGTGGGCTCCTCCGCCGTTACCATGGCTCATCTATCTACTCATCCACCGTCACTCGCTGAATGGTCTGGCGTCACCATTAGGCTTCTCCGCCGTTACCCCGGCTCATCTATCTACTCATCCACCGTCAGTCACTGACTCGTATGGCATCACCAGTGGGCTCCTCCGCCGTTATCATGGCTCATCTATCTACTCATCCACCGTCACTTGCTGACTCTTCTGGCATTACCAGTGGGCTCCTCCGCCGTTATCATGGCTCATCTATCTACTCATCCACCGTCAGTCACTGACTCGTATGGCATCACCAGTGGGCTCCTCCGCCGTTATCATGGCTCATCTATCTACTCATCCACCGTCACTTGCTGACTCTTCTGGCATTACCAGTGGGCTCCTCCGCCGTTATCATGGCTCATCTATCTACTCATCCACCGTCACTTGCTGACTCTTCTGGCATTACCAGTGGGCTCCTCCGCCGTTACCCTGGCTCATCTATCTACTCATCCACCGACACTCGCTGACTCGTATGGCATCACCAGTGGGCTCCTCCGCCGTTATCATGGCTCATCTATCTACTCATCCACCGTCACTCGCTGAATGGTCTGGCGTCACCATTAGGCTTCTCCGCCGTTACCCCGGCTCATCTATCTACTCATCCACCGTCAGTCACTGACTCGTATGGCATCACCAGTGGGCTCCTCCGCCGTTATCATGGCTCATCTATCTACTCATCCACCGTCACTTGCTGACTCTTCTGGCATTACCAGTGGGCTCCTCCGCCGTTATCATGGCTCATCTATCTACTCATCCACCGTCAGTCACTGACTCGTATGGCATCACCAGTGGGCTCCTCCGCCGTTATCATGGCTCATCTATCTACTCATCCACCGTCACTTGCTGACTCTTCTGGCATTACCAGTGGGCTCCTCCGCCGTTATCATGGCTCATCTATCTACTCATCCACCGTCACTTGCTGACTCTTCTGGCATTACCAGTGGGCTCCTCCGCCGTTACCCTGGCTCATCTATCTACTCATCCACCGTCACTTGCTGACTCTTCTGGCATTACCAGTGGGCTCCTCCGCCGTTACCCTGGCTCATCAATCTACTCATCCGCCATCACTCGCTGACACTGACAAGTTTGCGCTCTCCCATCGGCAAAAATGTTCTAACAAGAAGGCTGTTTCAACACACTCCTCCACAGGTGTAAGCAATACAAACAAGCATTTCCAATGCAAATTGGTCTCGCATTTGTGAGTTTGAGATATTGGGGGTTGTAAATGACAATGTGTCTTTTGGTTTGTAGTGGGAGGAAACAAAACAAGCCGTACAGGATAAGCCCTGTACATTGGTCACACTGCATACAAATCTAAGTAAAAGGGCCAAAACGTAAAGAGCAGTGTACACCCAGGGCAGGCAGGCTGAAGATGAATCTGTGCATACGATATGGAGCATAAGGCAGGCTGACCTAAGCAGTATTGAGGAAGCCAGAAGCGATCAATATATTGATTTAATAAATACACCGGGCACTGTGTTCAGTAGGTGAAGCAGCCGGCGATAGGTAGGGAGCCTATGGATTAGGCCACGGAGTGCAGTATACACATGAATCATATGGCCAGGGACTGCCGGAGGACCCCCACCCTCCTGTTAACCAACATCATTAAACAGGACATGAGAGGGATTTCTTTGGAGGCGGGGGGTCATCAACACCCTGGCCGTATTTATTAAAACATACAAATAAATCAAAAAATTGAATTAAACATTATTTACACAATTACGCAGAAAACATTCCATGGCATTCTATTACAATTGATATAGACAGATATCAGACGACTGACCCTAACATACTTCTAGTAAAAGGTATTTCCTATCCGAATCTAACGTAAAAGTCACATTATACAATATTTGTTTTTCTGCGTATCCTATTTGGGCCTACGGCAAGGTCACTAACTGGTGTCAGATCCTTATCACTTAAACCACGCCCTCCTGCGGAGTGCATATCCGCAAAGGGCTCGTCTACCGTGGGGGTACACCCCATCCCCGGTAACCCCCGTACGCCTTATGAACCACGCCTTCCGGTCGGAGTGCGCATGCGCAGAGGGCCCGTTGACCGTGGGGGTACACCCCCTCCCCGGTTACCCCCGTACGTCCTATTAGCCACCCCCTTCCGTCGAAGTGCGCATGCACAGAGGATCCACTTACCGTGAGGGTACTTCCGCCCCCCGGTTACCCCTGTATGCTCTATTAACTCCATTAAAGGGGGCCCTTGCAGCTCTGCGGTGTTTACTGGCGTCATTGTGCACGTGCGGGGTAGCCAACCAGCCTAGAGAAAGCATGACTCTCCCCTCCCCCGCACCCATGTTGCCAACAGGCTGTAACTGCCCCTGGAGTTCTAGGAGAGACCACTTGTCCCTCCCTTTGGGCGACCCCATTCGAGAATGGCGCCGCCCCCTAAGGACCTTAGATTACCTGCTCACCAATCATGACCTTACCGCCACAGGCCAGCGTAGTTGACCGACTATCTGGCCCCCCCACCCTCCTACACTGAAAGGTCATGCCCTATCCTTAAAATTCATAAAC
The DNA here is from genome assembly GCF_964263255.1 of Lissotriton vulgaris. NCBI lineage: Eukaryota > Metazoa > Chordata > Amphibia > Caudata > Salamandridae > Lissotriton > Lissotriton vulgaris. The sequence continues at coordinate 96,434 of NW_028254342.1, read as the reverse complement.
CTAGCTGTTATATTTTTTGTAGTCCGACTATCAGGCCCTACCAACCCACTGCAAGGTGATGCCTTGTCCCTATACGCCACTAACTAGGCAAGAAGATTCTGTGCAATGGCTTCCTCCCCCGTTGTGGGCAAATGGATACCGTCTTTTTAAGAAGCACGACTCCCCCCAGATGCACGCCTGGGCTATGGTCTGTAAGTAGCAAGCCCTGGCTAGCCTCTCCATTTTTTGTTACTAGGTATTTGCATCCAGTGGCACAATGGCCTCACCGACTCGCTTCCCCTATCAGAAGCTCTGAAATGTCTGCGCCAGGGTGTACCCCGGGCACAGACATTTCGACCCCCACTTCTACCCAGGTGTCCCGGTGTACCTGTTCCTTTCACGCCCCCTCCCAAGAGCATGATAGATATGCTAGATCTGTCTGATCCAGGGAAATTAGACTTGCTGCCATGGGGCCACCAGATGGGCCTAATTAATGGCCTCACGCTGTGCCCGATAAGACACAGCACTCCCGGCGCTGACACCCACTGTTGGTGCAATTGAAAGGCTACCCGGGGAACCACAGGCCCCCAAAATCTCCCACTGGCATATCGTGAAGTCTGTGAACCACCTACACCTGACGACTACGCTCTGGGAAATGTTCTGTGTACGCCCATCTCCTCACTATGGATTATCCCCACCACGCTGTGTCTGCTACGATGGCAACTGGGAGCTCGGGCGCCGTAAAGGCAGAGTACTGCTTCCCGACAAGGGGTGCTGAGGTGTTGCATACGCCTATCACTCCTGGTTTTGGCCAAGCTAGCAAGGCACACCCCTATGTACTGCCACATTACTACGGCTGGCACCACCTATTGGTAACCCACCAATATACTACCATGACCACGGTGGCCCCTGAGAGCACAGGCGCCGTTACGGTCGCAATACTGTTTCCTGATAAGGAACATACTGCCATATTATGTGAAGCAACATACTGCTACATTACAGCGGCTAGCACAACCTATGGTCAACACACCGATAAACAATTAACCCCGTGTTGGCACCTCTTGAGCCCTTGATCGATCGCCCCTCACACTTGATGCCGTTGCTTGCCACTCCCGTTCCAGATGAACAGGTCCCCCTTGGCTGTCCACCTCTTGCAATTGTTGCGGTGTCGAGCACTTCCGAGGTATCCGCCATGGATCTGGTCATACATAAATGAAAAAACAAACACAGAAGTTTCGAGTTTCTGGCTTCCTGACGAAAGATGCAGTACACATGCCCGTATTACATTGCTGTAGCATGCTAAGCCTTAGCTAAGATTAGCACCAGATGCATTCCCATCAAACTTTCAACTGCGAGTGTCTAGCATAGCATCAGTTTGTGTCACATGCGGAGCATTTCAATTAGGGTTACAGTGAGTGTGCCTGGTAGTATGACCTTGATTCAAGAATAGACCTGGAGTCTACAGTGAATGCAATAGCACCTTCATGATTACTTAAGGACAGAACAAATTCTTAAGTGCAGTGAAATAGCGCATTCATGGTTACTAAAAGGTATGCTGCAGCCAAGCACATTTCTTGCCAGACCGATGCAATTGGTATTCTCGAAGCCCGTCACACATACGTGTATGAGTGTATCTGCGTGGCATGACACCCCCCAAAAGCTTACGTGTACCAGCCCATGTTGCCTAGGGCTTTGACACAGGCCCTAAATTCCTATGTACCGCCGCAACTGCATGCAGGGATACCCTGAACAAGGAGGCCTGAGATGTACTGTGACGCCATAAGTGTTCAAAGTATACCCGAGAGAACCCTCACCGAGGTTCGTGTCTAGTAATCCGGACCTCCAAACCATGCAATAACTATCCTAACTCCCCCAGTAAATAATTTGCCCCCCCCTGTGTACTCCTGGAGTCTACCTTAAAGGTGACCTATGTAAAGAAAGGTGGTTTGGGCCAACTTGGCAATTTAGCAATTGTGTGTGCAGACCCTATAGTGATATGTCTGACCTAACTACATGGCTCCCCCTGCGGGTGGAACAACCAGTGGCGCAAGCCCACTAGCAGCATTTAGCTTACCGGCCCTGACACACACACGTGTAGTTCCAAGAGATTTAGGGGCATATGTAGGTAATCTCCATTTTGCAATTCTGAAATAGCGATTTTTAAGGAATCACTATTTCAGAATCGCAAAATGGAATGTAGGTAATAATTCGCAATTTTTGTGCGATTACCTAATATTCCTTAATTGCGATTAACAAATTGCGAATCGCAATTAAGGAATGAGTGTCCCATTCATTCCTATGGGCCAAGAGGCCCATAGGAATGAAGGGAGATACATTCTCAAATTGCAATTTTCTATGAGAAAATCGCAATTTGAGAATCTCAATTCCAAGGGTGCCAGGGTGTCCAAAGGACACCTGTTGCACCCCTGGAAGGTGCCTGTAAGTACATGTGGCGCACTGACATGCCCTTAGGGCATGTCTGTGTGCCACATGGCACTTTGAATTTTTTTTAAAAATGCACTTTTAAAGGAAATCCCAAAATGCCATCTCCTTGGAGGAGGTGGTATTTTGCGATTCCTTAAGCCTGAATCGCATTTTTTAATTGACTCCTACATAGCATTTAACCTTTTCGATGCTGAGGACTGAACCGCTCCGTCATCAGTCGCGGTAGCGCTGTGCTGATGACGGAGCGGTTCTGTCATGGCCCACTCGCCGCGCCTGCGTGGCGCGGATTATGCGCCTGCGCTGGGCGTTCCATTGAGTGGGCGGGGCCATGACGGAACCGCTCCGTCATGAGCACAGCGGTTCCGTCACCAGCATGGGCGCGCCGCGCGGCCGCCCCGCCCCCTTACCGCTGCGGCAGAATAGCCACCGCAGCGAAGGTGTTAAGGAATCGCAAAATTGCGATTCCTTAACTGCTTGAGCAAAATAAGGAATCGCAATTTTTGCGATTCCTTATTTTGCTAATATGCACCTACATATCAAAACGCCGTTTGCGACTCGCAAACGCCGAAATTCGCCGAATTTCGGCGTTTACGAATCGCAAACGGCTACCTACATATGCCCCTTAGTGGTCATTCTGCAAAGTCAACCAGTAGACACAATATCCACAGTGGGCATATGCATTACTGAGAGCTTACCATAGCGCCAGTTACCTTATCATGTGACGTTTTGTTCAGTAAGAACATTGTTGGCTGACTGCATAGTGCTGCTAATTAATCAGCAATTAACTGGTAAACCTATTTCACTATTTCTCTTCTACACATCTTCCCTGCGTTTCTAGAGCAGCGTACCCCAGAGGGGAATATAATCCTATCATTGAGTCTGCAATTGCCTGGAATACAGCCAAGGGTTTCACAGTGATTAAAATAAAGGTAGTGAGTGAGATCCGCCGGCTAAGTGTGGCTGATGAGAAGCCGGTGGCTTGGACCTGTCCTCTGTTGGCAGCTGAACAACCTAGCGACAGCACCATAAATATTAAAGTTAGTACGCAACAGCTCTGGAAACATATAAACTCCCTTTTGATTAAGGCCTTAGTTGCATTGTCTTCTGGCTAGCAACTGAGAGCGCTTTTAGCCCAGCCTCGTACTATTGCTGCCAACACCGGGACAGCTCAGAAACTGGCCCCTCTTTTTGCGACCAGACTAACAGTTCTATTCGTAAGAGCAGACCCCATGATTCAAAGTAGCCCCCAACAGAGCCAATTGACATCATATGCCAGTAGAAATAGTTTAGGTGTATGGAGTCCCTGGTACTAACGAGGATCCCACTCCAGTGCCATGTGGGGTTGTTGCTGACGAGTTTGGAGTCATACCAATATGTAATTTATTGTAGGTGTATGTAACACCTATATTCTTTGTGCTTACCTTGAGCAATAGAAAAGACCCTTTGTGGCTAGGATCATTGCTGAAAGGCAATTGCATGCTGACTGACATTCATTACATCGCATGCCATTCCAACGCAACTATTACAACGCATGACAGTACAACGCATACCACTAGAACGCATGTCATTACAACGCATACCATTACAACGCATAGTACCTTTACACTATCCAACACTTACCCTATTGTTGCACCCCCCTGGAGTTAGAATAGTTATTTTTACCCCTAAACTAACCAATACTTACCATACATGCAATGTAATGTTATGCGTTGTAATGGTATGTGTTGTAAAGGTAGTATGCGTTGTAATGGAATGCGTTGTAAAAGTAGTTTTTAAAAATGTGTTGTAATGGCATGCGTTGTAATGGTATGCGTTGTAATGGATGTTGCATTGTAAATAATGCGTTGTAAAGGTATGCGTTGTAAAAGTATGCGTTGTAACGTCATACATCCATTGCAAGGGTGCCCTTCGCCCGACTGTACCCAGGTGACCTGCCCCTTCCCTAGGCACACAGCAAAAACCTCGTCTTGAGCTCATCCCCCGCCTATATTCATTGTCTATGGAGACAGAAGACAACTGGGCGGCTTCACTACAACTCCCGAAAGGTGTGAGGTTGAGCCAAGTCATCACTGAAGCGATTGAACTTTCGTGTGGCTCTTACACCAGCCGACACAGGCCGCAGCGCACATTTGTCACTGATTCTAATGGCGACGCGATAACGAGGGCGAGCTCTAAAAACTTCAGAAAGGTGACATGTTTCACTATATAAATTGCGCACTGTCCAAATCATTCCTTTCAAGCAGTGCGAGCGTAATGTCAGCTCGGCTTTCGCTTTTCTAATAACACAGGGCCACAAGGGCATATTATCAAGCCCATTATCGCCGCTTTATCGGCAGTTTCCTTCCAATAAAAGCGGCGATAATGTATCGACCTTGCTTGATTAAATGGCTCTTTGAAACAGTGCTGGCAGGCTCTCTTTACATGACGTCAAAAAGGACGCGACAGGGCCCTCTCTGCGAGCGCGCAATATGCCACGGACCAGTCCAGCATCGCCCCAGCAGCCTTACCCATGTGTGTGAGCTCCGCAGCAGGCGACTCGACCACAGCATCTCTGTCGCCATTGCTCCCATGCCCCTCTTCCCCAGGTCCGCCGGCAAACACCCCTCATCCACCTTGACCCCTGCTAGTGCTCCTAGCTCCGCGTTGCTAGTCCTGAGTGCTGGAGGGAGAGTAGAGAGCAGGAGGGAGAGAAGAGTGCTGGAGGGAGAGAAGAGTGCTGGAGGGAGAGGAGAGTGCTGGAGGGAGAGGAGAGTGCTGGAGGGAGAGGAGAGAGTTAGAGGGAGAGGAGAGTGCTGGAGGGAGAGGAGAGTGTTAGAGGGAGAGAAGAGTGCTGGAGGGAGAGAAGAGTGCTGGAGGGAGAGGAGAGTGCAGGAGGGAGAGAAGAGTGTTGGAGGGAGAGGAGAGTACTGGAGAGAGGGAGAGGAGAGTGCAGGAGTGAGAGGAGACCGCTGGAGGGAGAGGAGAGTGCTGGAGGGAGAGGAGAGAGTTAGAGGGAGAGAAGAGTGTTAGAGGGAAAGAAGAGTGCAGGAGGGAGAGAAGAGAGTTAGAGGGAGAGGTGAGTGTTAGAGGGAGAGACGAGTGCTGGAGGGAGAGAAGAGTGCTGGAGGGAGAGGAGAGAGTTAGAGGGAGAGGAGAGTGAGGGAGAGAAGAGTGTTAGAGGGAGAGGAGAGTGTTAGAGGGAGAGACGAGTGCTGGAGGGAGAGAAGAGTGCTGGAGGGAGAGAAGAGTGCAGGAGGGAGAGAAGAGAGTTAGAGGGAGAGGAGAGTGCAGGAGGGAGAGAAGAGTGTTAGAGGGAGAGGAGACCGCTGGAGGGAGAGGAGAGTGCAGGAGTGAGAGGAGACCGCTGGAGGGAGAGGAGAGTGCTGGAGGGAGAGGAGAGAGTTAGAGGGAGAGAAGAGTGTTAGAGGGAGAGAAGAGTGTTAGAGGGAGAGAACAGTGCTGGAGGGAGAGAAGAGTGCTGGAGGGAGAGGAGAGTGCAGGAGGGAGAGAAGAGAGTTAGAGGGAGAGAAGAGTGTTAGAGGAAGACAAGAGTGTTAGAGGGAGAGGAGAGTACTGGAGGGAGAGGAGAGTGTTAGATGGAGAGAGGGGTGCTGGAGGGAGAGAAGAGTGCTGGAGGGAGAGAAGACGACTGGAGGGAGAGAAGAGTGCTGGAAGGAGAGAAGAGTGCTGGAAGGAGAGAAGAGTGCTGGAGGGAGAGAAGAGTGCTGGAGGGAGAGGAGAGAGTTAGAGGGAGAAAGGGGTGCTGGAGGGAGAGAAGAGTGCTGGAGGGAGAGGGGAGTACTGGAGGGAGAGGAGAGTGCTAGATGGAGAGAGGGGTGCTGGAGTGACAGAAGAGTGCTGGAGGGAGAGAAGAGTACTGGAGGGAGAGAAGAGTGCTGGAAGGAGAGAAGAGTGCTGGAAGGAGAGAAGAGTGCTGGAGGGAGAGAAGAGTGCTGGAGGGAGAGGAGTGAGTTAGAGGGAGAAAGGGGTGCTGGAGGGAGAGAAGAGTGCTAGAGGGAGAGAAGAGTGCTGGAGGGAGAGGAGAGTGTTAGATAGAGAGAGGGGTGCTGGAGGGAGAGAAGAGTGCTGGAGGGAGAGAAGAGTGCTGGAGGGAGAGGTGAGATCTGGAGGGAGAGAAGAGTGCTGGATGGAGAGAAGAGTGCTGGAGGGAGAGAAGAGTGCTGGAGGGAGAGAAGAGTGCTGGAGGAGAGAAGAGTGCTGGAAGGAGAGAAGAGTGGGAGAGAAGTGTGCTGGAGGGAGAGGGGAGTACTGGAGGGAGAGGAGAGTGCTAGATGGAGAGAGGGGTGCTGGAGTGACAGAAGAGTGCTGGAGGGAGAGAAGACGACTGGAGGGAGAGAAGAGTGCTGGAAGGAGAGAAGAGTGCTGGAAGGAGAGAAGAGTGCTGGAGGGAGAGAAGAGTGCTGGAGGGAGAGGAGAGAGTTAGAGGGAGAAAGGGGTGCTGGAGGGAGAGAAGAGTGCTGGAGGGAGAGGGGAGTACTGGAGGGAGAGGAGAGTGCTAGATGGAGAGAGGGGTGCTGGAGTGACAGAAGAGTGCTGGAGGGAGAGAAGAGTACTGGAGGGAGAGAAGAGTGCTGGAAGGAGAGAAGAGTGCTGGAAGGAGAGAAGAGTGCTGGAGGGAGAGAAGAGTGCTGGAGGGAGAGGAGTGAGTTAGAGGGAGAAAGGGGTGCTGGAGGGAGAGAAGAGTGCTAGAGGGAGAGAAGAGTGCTGGAGGGAGAGGAGAGTGTTAGATAGAGAGAGGGGTGCTGGAGGGAGAGAAGAGTGCTGGAGGGAGAGAAGATTGCTGGAGGGAGAGGTGAGATCTGGAGGGAGAGAAGAGTGCTGGATGGAGAGAAGAGTGCTGGAGGGAGAGAAGAGTGCTGGAGGGAGAGAAGAGTGCTGGAGGGAGAGGAGAGAGTTAGAGGGAGAGAGGGGTGCTGGAGGGAGAGAAGAGTGCTGGAGGGAGAGAAGAGTGCTGGAGGGAGAGGAGAGTGTTAGATAGAGAGAGGGGTGCTGGAGGGAGAGAAGAGTGCTGGAGGGAGAGAAGAGTGCTGGAGGGAGAGAAGAGTGTTGGAGGGAGAGAAGAGTGCTGGAGGGAGAGAGGGGTGCTGGAGGGAGAGAAGAGTGCTGGAGGGAGAGAAGAGTGCTGGAGGGAGAGAAGAGTGCTGGAGGGAGAGGAGAGAGTTAGAGGGAGAAAGGGGTGCTGGAGGGAGAGAAGAGTGCTGGAGGGAGAGAAGAGTGCTGGAGGGAGAGAAGAGTGTTGGAGGGAGAGAAGAGTGCTGGAGGGAGAGAGGGGTGCTGGAGGGAGAGGAGAGTGCTGGAGGGATAGGAGAGTGTTAGATAGAGAGAGGGGTGCTGGAGGGAGAGAAGAGTGCTGGAGGGAGAGAAGAGTGCTGGAGGGAGAGAAAAGTGCTCGAGGGAGAGAGGGGTGCTGGAGGGAGGGAAGAGTGCTGGAGGGAGGGAAGAGTGCTGGAGGGATAGGAGAGTGTTAGATAGAGAGAGGGGTGCTGGAGGGAGAGAAGAGTGCTGGAGGGAGGGAAGAGTGCTGGAGGGATAGGAGAGTGTTAGATAGAGAGAGGGGTGCTGGAGGGAGAGAAGAGTGCTGGAGGGAGAGAAGAGTGCTGGAGGGAGAGAAGAGTGCTGGAGGGAGAGGTGAGAGCTGGAGGGAGAGAAGAGTGCTGGATGGAGAGAAGAGTGCTGGAGGGAGAGAAGAGTGCTGGAGGGAGAGAAGAGTGCTGGAGGGAGAGGAGAGAGTTAGAGGGAGAGAGGGGTGCTGGAGGGAGAGAAGAGTGCTGGAGGGAGAGAAGAGTGCTGGAGGGAGAGGAGAGTGTTAGATAGAGAGAGGGGTGCTGGAGGGAGAGAAGAGTGCTGGAGGGAGAGAAGAGTGCTGGAGGGAGAGAAGAGTGCTGGAGGGAGAGAAGAGTGTTGGAGGGAGAGAAGAGTGCTGGAGGGAGAGAGGGATGCTGGAGGGAGAGAAGAGTGCTGGAGGGAGAGAAGAGTGCTGGAGGGAGAGGAGAGTGTTAGATAGAGAGAGTGGTGCTGGAGGGAGAGAAGAGTGCTGGAGGGAGAGAAGAGTGCTGGAGGGAGAGAAGAGTGCTGGAGGGAGAGAAGAGTGTTGGAGGGAGAGAAAAGTGCTCGAGGGAGAGAGGGGTGCTGGAGGGAGAGAAGAGTGCTGGAGGGAGAGACGAGTGCTGGAGCGAGAGGAGAGTGCTGGAGGGAGAGGAGAGTGCTGGAGGGAGAGGAGAGTGCTGGAGGGAGAGAAGAGTGCTGGAGGGAGAGAAGGGTGCTGGAGGGAGAGGAGAGTGCTGGAGGGAGAGAGGGGTGCTGGAGGGAGAGAAGAGTGCTGGAGGGAGAGAAGAGTGCTGGATGGAGAGGAGAGTGCTGTAGGGAGAGAGGGGTGCTGGAGGGAGAGAAGAGTGCTGGAAGGAGAGAAGAGTGCTGGAGCGAGAGAAGAGTGCTGGAGGGAGAGAAGAGTGCTGGAGGGAGAGGAGAGTGCTGGAGGGAGAGAAGGGTGCTGGAGGGAGAGAAGAGTGCTGGAGGGAGAGGAGAGAGTTAGAGGGAGAGAGGGGTGCTGGAGGGAGAGAAGAGTGCTGGAGGGAGAGAAGAGTGCTGGAGGGAGAGGAGAGTGTTAGATAGAGAGAGGGGTGCTGGAGGGAGAGAAGGGTGCTGGAGGGAGAGAAGAGTGCTGGAGGGAGAGAAGAGTGCTGGAGGGAGAGAAGAGTGTTGAAGGGAGAGAAGCGTGCTGGAGGGAGAGAGGGGTGCTGGAGGGAGAGAAGAGTGCTGGAGGGAGAGAAGAGTGCTGGAGCGAGAGGAGAGTGCTGGAGCGAGAGGAGAGTGCTGGAGGGAGAGGAGAGTGCTGGAGGGAGAGGAGAGTGCTGGAGGGAGAGAAGAGTGCTGGAAGGAGAGAAGGGTGCTGGAGGGAGAGGAGAGTGCTGGAGGGAGAGAGGGGTGCTGGAGGGAGAGAAGAGTGCTGGAGGGAGAGAAGAGTGCTGGATGGAGAGGAGAGTGCTGGAGGGAGAGAGGGGTGCTGGAGGGACGAAGAGTGCTGGAAGGAGAGAAGAGTGCTGGAGAGAGAGAAGAGTGCTGGAGGGAGAGAAGAGTGCTGGAGGGAGAGGAGAGTGCTGGAGGGAGAGAGGGGTGCTGGAGGGAGAGAAGAGTGCTGGAGGGAGAGAAGAGTGCTGGAGGGAGAGGAGAATGCTGGAGGGAGAGGAGAGTGCTGGAGGGAGAGAGGGGTGCTGGAGGGAGAGAAGAGTGCTGGAGAGAGAGAAGAGTGCTGGAGCGAGAGGAGAGTGCTGGAGGGAGAGGAGAGTGCTGGAGGGAGAGAAGGGTGCTGGAGGGAGAGGAGAGTGCTGGAGGGAGAGAGGGGTGCTGGAGGGAGAGAAGAGTGCTGGAGGGAGAGAAGAGTGCTGGAGGGAGAGACGGGTGCTGGAGGGAGAGAAGAGTGCTGGAGGGAGAGAAGAGTGCTGGAGGGAGAGGAGAGTGCTGGAGGGAGAGACGAGTGCTGGAGGGAGAGGAGAGTGCTGGAGGGAGAGGAGAGTGCTGGAGGGAGAGGAGAGTGCAGGAGGGAGAGGAGAGTGCTGGAGGGAGAGAAGAGTGCTGGAGGGAGAGGAGAGTGCTGGAGGGAGAGGAGAGTGTTAGAGGGAGAGAGGGGTGATGGAGGGAGACTAGAGTGTTAGAGGGAGAGAAAAAAGCTGGAGGGAGAGGGGAGTGTTAGAGGGAGAGGAGAGTGCTGGAGGGAGAGGAGAGTGCTGGAGGGAGGGAAGAGTGCTGGAGGGAGAGAAGAGTGTTAGAGGGAAACAGGGGTGATGGAGGGAGACTAGAGTGTTAGAGGGAGAGGAGAGTGCTGGAGGGAGAGGGGAGTGTTAGAGGCAGAGGAGAGTGCTGGAGGGAGAGGGGAGTGTTGGAGGAAGAGAAGGGTGCTGGAGGGAGAGGGGAGTGCTGGAGGGAGAGGAGAGTGCTGGAGGGAGAGAAGAGTGTTAGGGGGAGAGAAGAGTGCTGGAGGGAAAGGGGAGTGTTAGAGAGACAGGAGAGTGCTGGAGGGAGAGAGGAGTGCTGGAGGGAGAGGTGAGTGCTGGAGGGAGAGAAGGGTGCTCTAATGAGAGGAGAGTTTTAGAGGGAAAGAGGGAAAGAGGGGTGCTGGAGGGAGAGAAGAGTGCTGGAGTGAGAGGAGAGTGCTGGAGAGAGAGGACAGTTTTAGATGGAGAGGAGAGTGCTGGAGAAAGAGAAGAGTGTTAGGGGGAGAGAAGAGTGCTGGAGGGAAAGGGGATTGTTACAGGGAGAGGAGAGTGCTGGAGGGAGAGAAGAGTGCTGGAGAGAGGGAAGAGTGCTGGAGGGAGAGGGGAGTGCTGGAGGGAGAGAAGGGTGCTCTAAAGAGAGGAGAGTTTTAGAGGGAAAGAGGGGTGCTGGTGGGAGACAAGAGTGCTGGAGAGAGAGGACAGTTTTAGAGGGAGAGAGAGGTGCTGGATGGAGAGAAGAGTGCTGGAGGGAGGGAAGAGTGCTGGAGGGAGATGGGAGTGTTGGAGGGAGAGAAGAGTGTTAGAGGTAGAGAGAGGTGCTGGAGGGAGAGGAGAGTGTTAGAGGGAGAGAGGGTTGCTGGAGGGAGAGAAGAGTGTTAGAGGGAGAGAGAGGTGCTGGAGGGAGAGGAGAGTGTTAGAGGGAGGGAGGGGTGCTGGAGGGAAATGACAGCATTGGAGGGAGAGGGGAGTGCTAGAGGGAGAGAGGGTTGCTGGGGGGAGAGAAGAGTGTTAAAGGGAGAGAGGGGTGCTGGAGGGAGAGGAGAGTGTTAGAGGGAGAGAGGGTAGCTGGAGGGAGATGAGAGCATTGGAGGGAGAGAAAAGTGCTGCAGGGAGAGGAGAGTTTTAGAGGGAAAGAGTGGTGCTAGAGGGAGAGGAGAGTGCTGGAGGGAGAGAAGAGTGCTGGATGGGGAGAAGAGTGCTGGAGGGAGAGGAGAGTGTTATAAGGAGGGAGGGGTGCTGGAGGGAGAGAAGAGTGCTGGAGGGAGAGGAGAGTGTTAGAGGGAGAGAGAGGTGCTGAAGGGAGAGAAGTGTGCTGGAGGGAGAGGAGAGTGCCGGAGGGAGAGAAGAGTGCTGGAGGGAGAGGAGAGTGTTAGAGGGAGAGAGGGGTGATGGAGGGAGAGAAGAGTGCTGGAGGGAGAGAAGAGTGCTGGAGGGAGATGAGAGCATTGGAGGGAGAGGGGAGTGTTAGAGGGAGAGGGGGTTGCTGGAGGGAGAGAAGAGTGTTAGAGGGAGAGAGGGGTGCTGGAGGGAGAGGAGAGTGTTAGAGGGAGAGAGGGGTTCTGGAGGGAGAGGAGAGTGTTAGAGGGACAGAGGGGTGTGAGGTTCCGTGACGGTTCCGTGACGACTTGAACCCGTGTTTTCAAGTTTGTCGGAAATACATAAAATTAGTATCAGCGAACCGCAAATGATCCATTTAGCATATCCTGGTGTTTTCGCTACGCTACGAGCAAGAGCACTCCTTCCATTGACATATTTCTGATATACCCACGGCATCCATCTTAGATCGTGGCCGCCATTTTGTGGTTCCTTGCCCTCACATATGCAATAGCCTCTGATCATTTCATTTACTTCACTTTGATTAAGGACACGTAGCCTTAGCCGGAGATTCACCTCTTACATGACACGTGCACCTTAAACCAGATCACGCTGAAGCTGCATGACTCGACAAAGGCTGCCTCCTCTGCCCGAGGCCAGCCCACCTGAACTGGTTTTCCTGTCCATTGTACCTGATCATGATTAGGCGGCCGAAGCCGGTAGCCTTGCCCATTTACAACCCACAAACATCTCTTATCCCGCTTTTCTATCTTCTGCACCTGGCTCTGCTCCTTTCCGTCTGGGCCTTTATTAGGGGGAGGTAACGAACTTTACGATGAGGCGGTCCGGGTCTTGAATGCAATATTGACAAGGGATTGTGATGGACTGGTGGGAACCCCTCTTCGTGATGTTTTGGTATCAGATATTATCGACAGTTCCTGTGTAACGCCAAATATTTATTGTTTAGAGACACAAAGGTTTGGGAATGTACCGACATGTGAAATATTTGCCTAGAGCACAATTTTTGGTATATAAGGAGCAACCCACTTTGTACAAATCGAACAGTCTCCTAGATTCTGCCCGTGTGTAGATTCTGTGATTTCTGTGTCCCTGCAGTAATAAACCTTTGGTCTTTGACGCCACCATCGAGAAGCCCGTGTTTCTGTTCATTTGTGCACCAAGGCAGGTGGGACTCCGGGGTCTTTGGGTGTTGTACCCTGACACCTCTGGACGGAACCAAAAAGTCCAGAACTCCAATTGGCGCCCAACGTGGGGCGACGTCATTCGGTACCGGTCCAAAAGCCTGAAGAGTTCGAGAAGCTTCGTGTGAAGATTCCTGAGGGAGGCGCCCCACTTCATCGATCCCGGCATATCGCAAAAGTGGCCCTGAAGTTCTCTTCCACGAGGGTTCCCGTTCAGGACGGCTGCAGTGGGCCGTTGCCTTGACCGTCGCCCTGTCTTGGACCCGAAGTGGTGCAGTCCTTAGTACGGCGAAACGTGACGGGTTTCTCCTTGGTGACGTCTTCAGTGCCTCAGTTAAGTATTTAGTGATAGCTAGCTGGTTACTTTTGTGAGGATTGTTAAAAATCCTTGATCGGTTCTTGGTTTGGTTTGGTTTTGTAAGATTATCACTAGTTGTTCTGGTTACGATAATCTATTTGGTTCAGTTTTGAGTATCGATACATCAGTTCGTTTTGGTAGGCCTAAGTTCTTGGTTCAAGTGCACAATTTGTTTCGTGTTTTGTTTGTTTTGTGTTCCGGACTGAGAATGGTAAGTCGGAAAATGTTGTCTTGTTTTAGTTGCAACAGTGACTCACAATTAGAGGACTCTTGTCTGGTTCCTCCGATTGGGACTCCCCTATATGACCTATATTGTAAGTATGGTGTGGGTCCTATAACTTATAATGAGATATGGGTCCGTTATTGTAAGAAGGATGGTGTCCTTAGTTGGCCACTGCATGGTAGTTTTGAACAAGAGATTCTCGACAATTTAGAAGCGAAATTGTTTAGGAAGAAAGCCCGGCCGGCAATGTTTGATTCCTTTCGTTATTGGCGGAAAGAATCCAAACAGAGAGAAATGAAAAGGTTGAAAAAAGAGCAAAAAGAACTAGAAGAGTTAACTCTAGAGCAAGCGACTAAGCAGTTGCAGGCTAACGAGTGTGAGAAAGCCATAGATGTAGCCATTAGAGAGCGTAACTTAGCGATTGACAAGTGCTATCCTGCCTTGCCATCGAAAATGGCTAAGATACTGGAGGATTCCGAAAACGATCCTCTGCTATCTTATCTGTTACGGTCGCCTCCACCGTATGCACAAGGTGCTACGGCTCCACTTATACCGAATGTTCAATTGCCGGTTGCTGGACAACCTGGTGTTCTTGTTCCTCAGAATCAAGTTCCTATACCTCCTGTGGTGAATGTAAATGTTCCTACAGCTCCTCCTCTTCCTGCACTGCCCGCTCCTATACCTACCACTGTACCTATTGGTCCTCAAACTATTTTCCTCGATACTCCTACTGTTTCGTCATCTATTCCTACCTCTACTGCGTTCTCTATGTCTGCGAGTGTACTAACTCCACTTTCTGTTCGTCGAAGAATTACTGATTCTGTTACTAATATGCTGTCTCCTATATATAAAACCTTGATTAAGACTCCTACTCCTGACTCTGTTCAGAGACGGAGTCAGCTTCCAAGTACTGAGGAACGGGGAGTTTTAGACTCCACGGCTCTCAGATGGATTACAAAAGTTAGAAGATATAGTACGAAAGATGTGTTAGAGACATTTATGCAATGGGGAGAGCCAACACAGCGATACGTCTTCGACGAGATGTGCTCGTTGTTGCGTGAGGAAATAGAAGAAGACGATGTCGAATCAGATTTGGAAGATTTAATTAAGATTCAAAAAGAGTTTGCTGCTGGAATGATAGTGGGCGATAATATAAAGGAAGCGATGGAACTCATTTTGAGTTTTAGGATTGATCCATCTCTTCGCTCGCCGAGAGATTTAGAGAAAGGTAGAATGAAGCTAAGTCGCCAATATCCTATGAGGGAGGTTCCTCCAATTTGGCGCGAAGCAATACAACGTGATGATAATGCGGGTATTGCAGCTGCTCCAGCACAGTTCCAAAGAGTATGGATACATATTCCGTGGAAGCGAGCAGAAGTGTTAGCAGTGAAACAGGCCTTGCCAGATCCACGTAAGAATCCAGCCGGATATTACAAGGAATTGACACAGACAGTTGAGGCTTGTATCATGAACTTAGCCGACATTGATATGTTGTTCGGTAATGTAGTTCCACAACCAGTGTGGGCTAAAATTCGTAGAGAGGATCATCAGGCTGCTTTAGGTGGTGATTGGGCAGCTATCACTGCAGCAGATGCTCAACAAATAGGTGGTGCGAAACCCGAACCCCTAATTGCTAATCTGCCAGGCAGAATAATAGATTTAATGAAGACTCTGATGCCAGCATTGCGTGTTAATTGGGATAAATTATCCGCATGCAAGCAGAAGAAAGACGAAAGTGTCTCCGACTTCTTCACGAGGTTCGAAGAGACTTTTGTGGATCATAGTGGTCAGGATATGAGCACTGAAGGAGGACAGAGATTGTTTGTCGATAAATTTGTGCATAATTTGTTACCCGAATTATGCAATAAATTGAAAGACTCAGAAAGTGCGTGGGCTGTATCTACGACAGCGCAAATACTTGCGACTGCACAGTACTATGAAAATAGGGATAAAGAGGAAAAGGAGAAATCAGAGAAGAAAACGAAAGATTTAAAGACTAAAGTTCTTTTACAGCAGGCGTATCCGCCTCGCACGAATCAGACTAATATGCAACAGAATTCGTATCAAAAGACAGATTATAATTCGACCAGGCCTCAATACCAGTGGAATCAGTGTGCGTACTGTAAGAAAGAGGGTCACTATAAAAATGATTGTCAGATTTTAGCGCAAAATAATGCGGCAGCAGCTCAGAGAGGTCGTGGTGGTTTTGCACAGAATTCTAGAGGTCGGGGACGAGGTGCTATGCCTCCACAAACTAATGATCGTCCTTCTAATCACTTTGATCAGCGAAATGTACAGTCAGCTCAACAGAATAGATCTCAGCAATATCTTGTTGAGGATTATTGTGAAGTTGAAGAGGGATTTCAACAAAATGGGTACTAGGACAGCCATGGACAGAGAGAGGGAGTAGTATCAGTTCCAGTGGATCAGAGTGGGCCTTATGTCGCAGTAGCAACATCAGGTGTAGTCGAACCGTTTCTGTTGGATACTGGTGCCGCAAAAAGTTCTATCATGCATGCGAAACTCCCTGGCGCACCTTTGTCTGGCTCAACAAATGTTTCCGTAGGTTTTTCAGGCGCCCCTGTGTACAACCCGATATCTGGTCCTTTGTCTATTTCTGTTGGGCCGTGTCAATTGAAAGCACCCTTAATTTTGACGACAGGTTGTAATGAAAATCTGCTTGGTTTAGATTTGTTAAAACGACTATATGCGACATTGTACTGTTCTCCGGAAGGAGTACAGCTTACTTTGGGTAAAAGACTCACCTCTCCGATGTACTTGTCTATGGACGCACTCCCGCCGGAGCTACGTTCACTCCCTGATTCTCTTTGGGCGACTGGTCCCAATGATGTAGGTCTACTAGAGATTCCACCGTATGTAGTAACTTTGAAAGCGAATGTGAAATTTCCAAGAATTCCTCAATATAAAATATCGAATGAAGGTGAGCGTGCACTCTTATTGATTGTGCAAGATTTGATTAAAAAAGGTGTGGTTGAAGAAACGCGAGGAAATGTTTGTAATAGTCCTGTATTGCCGATTTTGAAACGAACAGATCCTACAAAGCCTCCAGTTTACAGGTTTGTCATAGACCTTAGAGAAGTTAATAAGATTGTAATTCCGCAGTTTCCTGTAGTGCCAGACATTACTGCTTTGTTAACATTGATTCCTGCTACAGCTACATGGTTCTCAGTCATCGACTTGAAGAATGCCTTTTTCAGCATTCCGATAGCCGAGGAAAGCAGAGATATTTTTGGCTTCTGTTTAGGAGGTCGGAGTTTCAGATTTAAACGCGCTCCACAAGGCTACTGTGAAAGTCCATCTATTTACAGTCAAGCTTTAAAAAGCCAGTTAGATTCTTTTGTCCTTCCTCCAGGTTCTGCCCTAGTACAGTACGTAGACGATCTTTTGGTGGCTGCCGATGACAAGGAAACTTGCAAAGCAGCTACAATTTCACTATTGCATCATTTGTCTAATTTGAATCATAAGGTGTCACCTTCCAAAATGCAATATTGCTGCCAAGAAGTAACCTACCTAGGTCACCTCTTATCAAAGGAGGGAAGGAAGTTGACCCCAGAAAGAATAAAAGCAATTACGCAGATGAGTGTTCCACGCACACAAAGGGAAGTACGTGCCTTTCTAGGTATTACCTCTTACTGTAGGCAATGGATTCCAAATTTTTCACTTTTAGCAAAGCCGTTGGTAGCTTTGACTGGGAAAAATGTTCCGAGTCCGGTGCCATGGTCTGATGAATGTCAAGAGAGTTTTGCTGAATTACGAAAAGCTTTGTGTTCAGCTCCTGTATTGGGCACACCTGATTACAGTAAGCCATTCACGCTCTACGTTCACGAAAGAGAAGGTTGCGCGTTGAGTGTCTTGACACAGAAGTTTGGTGATAAACAACGCCCTTGTGCGTATTTCTCATCAACATTAGATCCGGTAGCTAGAGCATTGCCTAGTTGTTTGAGGGCTACAGCGGCAGCTGCAGCTTCCATTCGACAATCTGCTGGTTTGGTGATGAACAATATGCTAGTGGTCATGGTTCCTCATGCAGTGGACACACTCATGAACCGAACGAAGACACAACACCTTACTAGTGCGAGATTATCTGGTTACGAGCTGACGTTATTAGCGAGTCATATTCAGATCAAAAGATGCAATGTATTGAATCCAGCAACATTGTTGCCGACTGATCAAGAGTCGAGTGATTCTGAGCCACATGACTGTTATTTCAAAACGGAGGAAGAGACAAAAGGTCGTATCGACTTGAGAGATACTCCTCTATCCGACCCAGATGGTACGCTGTATGTGGACGGGTCATGTTTTAAATTGGAGAATGGTGATGTGACTGCTGCCTACGCGGTAACGACTTTGAAGACGATTGTGGAGACTGCAAGAGTGAGTCAGAATTCTGCCCAAGCTGCAGAGTTAATAGCTCTTACGAGAGCGTGTGTTTTAGCTGAGGGAAAGAGAGTGAATGTGTTTACAGATAGTCAGTACGCATTTGGCGTGGCCCATAGTTTTGGCCGGTTGTGGAGAGAAAGGGGTTTCATTACGTCCCATGGGACTAAGATTCAACATGGTCAGCTAGTTAACGACTTGTTAGAATCTCTAACCTTACCGACTGAAGTTGCGATTGTGAAGTGCAGTGCTCATAAAGCAATCACGGATGATGTTGGTCGGGGAAATGCCTTTGCTGATGAAACCGCTAAACAGACAGCTAGAGACATGATGAGTAGAATGTATGTTGCTACGTCTGCAAGATGGATTGCTGAGTCTGGAATGTGTGAGGACACAATGGAAAGTGTGAAAGAGATTCAGAAAGAAGCGACTGAGGAAGAGAAACGCGTATGGAGAGAAAGTACGGGCAAATTGGACTCGAATGGATGTTGGATCGATTTGACAGAACAGCAGCGTTGGATGTTGCCTGATGCGTATGTGCTTGCAGTAGTGACGATGGCGCATGGAGTGGCGCACATAAGTTCTAAAGGGATATGTAAGATGTTAGCTCCGGTTTGGAAGAATGAGGGAATCAGTAAGTGTGCAGAGAGAGTGGTGAAAAATTGTATGGTGTGCTTGATGCATAATCCTGGCAAGGGAACTCCAACTCCAGCTGGTCATTTTGCTCCTCCTTCCTGTCCCTTTGAAGTAATACAGTTAGACTTCATTCACATGGAACGCTGCAACAATTTAAAATACGTCCTGGTGGTGGTTTGTGCTTTTTCCAGGTGGATAGAAGCATACCCACTAAAGGACAACACTGCTTTATCAACTGCCAAAATTCTTCTCAAAGAATTTTTCCCTAGGTTTGGAATGCCACGGATTGTATGGTCAGATAACGGAAGTGAGTTTATAGGGAAAGTTATGCAGAGTGTGTGTGCTGGTCTAGGATTGAAACAAAAATTTCATAGTGCGAACCATCCCCAGTCTGCTGGTTTAGTCGAGGGTTACAATGGCACCCTCAAGCTTAAAATAGCCAAAATTCAAGCATCCACAGGTTTGGCTTGGCCAGACGCACTTCCTTTGGCCTTGTTATCAACGAGAGCAACAGTGCATTCTAGAATAGGGCTTTCTCCATATGAGATTGTATTTGGCCGCCCGGCAAATGTCTGGGGTGTGCCAAGGCCTAAACAATTCTGCTCCATTGAATATCCTATGTTGATAGACTATCTTTACGACTTGACTGCTAAATTAAGTCTTATTCATCAACAGGTCTTTGATGCTTTGCCAAAACCTCCGGAGAGTCCAGGGCATCAGCTGAAACCCGGCGACCACGTGGTGGTCAGAAATTTTGCGAGGACAAAGAATCTTCAGCCTCGCTACATCGGCCCCTTCCAAATCCTGCTGGCGACGAGGACAGCTGTACGTGTTGCTGGTCGCAAGCACTGGATCCACGCTTCTCACGTAAAGCGTGTTCCACTGCCGCTGCCCTACGACGACTGGGTGAAGAAGGGAATTGGTGCCTCCGAAGCTGAAACAACTCCGAAATTTGTCCCTTTCAGCGATACCGATTTGATTTCTGACACTTTGAAACGTGACTCTCCTCTTGAAAAGACTGCTTTGAACATTGAACATTTGTCTCCAGCATCAGAAGAAACTTTGCCATCTGCGAACGTAAACTCTGCAACAGCTGCTAGTGATACACTATTCTCCGATCAGACAGTACCAGCGAAGCAGAAATACAACCTTAGAAGCCATAAAAAGGACTAATAAAGCAGGCAACTGCATACTGTGATTTTGATATATATATATATATTTTGAACTTTTGCCTTCAGCCAGGAAGTTTGTTATTGTTTATTGTTTTTAAAATTGCCTTGCCGTCTGGGTAGCCGTAGGGTCGTGGCTGTGTGCCTAGTTTGAATTTGCAGGGGTCTGACACAAGGTCGATCTTTCTGTTAGTACTGGGAACTCCCAGGGCTGACAGAGGCATTTTCATCTACGTACACATCATCAGTGGTCGCGAGCGGATTGTAGAAGATGGAACTTCCTGCGCTGCAACGAGAAAATGTGATTTACGTTCGCAGAAACAGACTAAATAGAATTCTTCATAGCAAATGTTTCTTGATGCAATGTGCCATTACATTTTTGATTGTTTTAGCAACATTGGTGGGTGGAATTGTCTTTAGCATAAATTTGATTTTTGTGCCAGTATCTACAGTACCTCCCCTTGATCCTGCTATTTCTACTGTTTCTTCTATACACTCTTTTCACTCGTTTCCGGAACATGAGCAAGCTCGACGCTCAGAATTCATTAATAATACTTTTGTACAGCTCTTGCACCAACACCAACTGGTAGTTAACACGACAGACTGTTGGGTGTGTGGCTTGATACCTCACACTATGGATAAAGGTATTCCCTATCTGGTTTTGCCTTTCAGCTACAATGGATCATTTCAGGCCCTTCAAACCATCTTTGCTTATGCTCTTGAGACCTATCCTCCACGTCCACCACGTTCCACTAAATATAACTCTGCCAACAAAGCTTTAGTCCAGGGAATTATTGACATGGTCAAAGACGTCAATAATACTCCATCATACCCTAGAGACGAATTGCGAGTATATTTAAGTTGGAATACTTCAGAGTATCGCCTTAGTCTAGGAGAAAGCAAGCGTAAAAGCTCAACTCCAATCTGGGTCGTACCTCACAGAGGTCAGGTCTGTTTGCAAGGTAATGGGAGAAATCCGAGAGCTCAGCTAGGGAGGAGTGAGTGCGTAGAGACTTATGTGTTTCCGGCTAACTCTTCCCCTGCCTTCCTTACTGCTAGGGGTACCTACTTCATTTGTCGAGACAGAGCTTATACATGGTTGCCTGCCGACTTCTCAGGAGCATGTTATATTGCTCGATTATTGCCTCCGACATACACTGCTTCACCTGATTACCACAGAACAAGAGTAGCAAGAGGTGTCTTCAGCAAGGAAGATACCGCTGGTCAGGAAGCTGGAGACTTCTTCAAAGGCTTCCTTCCGTTCTGGGGGCCTATGGCCAATAGTAGAAACATACGTCAGCTAACACGGGTAGTTGAATCTACTATTACCGAAACTGCTGGTGCCCTTAGCAATCTGACAGCTGAGCTTCAGGCGGATAGGCTCATGACATTGCAGAACCGTATGGTTCTAGATGTTATACTTGCAGATCGAGGTGGGGTATGCAGAATGATCCAATCGAGCTGCTGTGTCTTTATTCCTAATAATGCTCCAACAGTTTACGAGGCGATCTCTAAGTTGCACAAGATTTCGGACTCCATACATGTAGATGAGGGAAACTGGTCCTTTATGGAGTGGGTTTGGACTCTGATCTCAGCGTGGGGATGGAAGGCTCTAATGGTCATTGGTGTCATCTTAGTATTCCTATTCTCATGTTGTCTGATTATCCAGTGTGGTCCTGCTCTGTGTAGTCTTTGTGCTGCAACTTGTCTCAGAAAACCACCTGCGTTTGGAGAAAAGACACGAGAAAGGATGATGATACAACAACATGTCACTGACCTGATGAGTATAGAACTAGATTCTGACATAGACTGAGTAATTGCCTATGTAAGGGCAAAAGGAGGGTCTGAGGTTCCGTGACGGTTCCGTGACGACTTGAACCCGTGTTTTCAAGTTTGTCGGAAATACATAAAATTAGTATCAGCGAACCGCAAATGATCCATTTAGCATATCCTGGTGTTTTCGCTACGCTACGAGCAAGAGCACTCCTTCCATTGACATATTTCTGATATACCCACGGCATCCATCTTAGATCGTGGCCGCCATTTTGTGGTTCCTTGCCCTCACATATGCAATAGCCTCTGATCATTTCATTTACTTCACTTTGATTAAGGACACGTAGCCTTAGCCGGAGATTCACCTCTTACATGACACGTGCACCTTAAACCAGATCACGCTGAAGCTGCATGACTCGACAAAGGCTGCCTCCTCTGCCCGAGGCCAGCCCACCTGAACTGGTTTTCCTGTCCATTGTACCTGATCATGATTAGGCGGCCGAAGCCGGTAGCCTTGCCCATTTACAACCCACAAACATCTCTTATCCCGCTTTTCTATCTTCTGCACCTGGCTCTGCTCCTTTCCGTCTGGGCCTTTATTAGGGGGAGGTAACGAACTTTACGATGAGGCGGTCCGGGTCTTGAATGCAATATTGACAAGGGATTGTGATGGACTGGTGGGAACCCCTCTTCGTGATGTTTTGGTATCAGATATTATCGACAGTTCCTGTGTAACGCCAAATATTTATTGTTTAGAGACACAAAGGTTTGGGAATGTACCGACATGTGAAATATTTGCCTAGAGCACAATTTTTGGTATATAAGGAGCAACCCACTTTGTACAAATCGAACAGTCTCCTAGATTCTGCCCGTGTGTAGATTCTGTGATTTCTGTGTCCCTGCAGTAATAAACCTTTGGTCTTTGACGCCACCATCGAGAAGCCCGTGTTTCTGTTCATTTGTGCACCAAGGCAGGTGGGACTCCGGGGTCTTTGGGTGTTGTACCCTGACACCTCTGGACGGAACCAAAAAGTCCAGAACTCCAGGTGCTGGAGGGAGATGAGAGCATTGGAGGGAGAGAAGAGTGCTGGAGGGAGAGGAGAGTTTTAGACGGAAAGAGGGGTGCTAGAGGGAGAGGAGTGTGCTGGAGGGAGACAAGAGTGCTGGAGGGAGAGAAGAGTGCTGGAGGGAGAGGAGAGTGTTAGAGGGAGAGAGGGGTGCTAGAGGGAGAGAAGAGTGCTGGAGGGAGAGTAGAGTGCTTGAGGGAGAGGAGAGTGTTAGAGGGAGAGAGAGGTGCTGGAGGGAGAGAGGAGTGCTAGAGGGAGAGGAGAGTGTTAGAGGGAGAGAGAGGTGCTGGAGGGAGAGAAGTGTGCTGGAGGGAGAGTAGAGTGCCGGAGGGAGAGAAGAGTGCTGGAGGGAGAGGAGAGTGTTGGAGGGAAAGAGGGGTGCTGGAGGGAGAGAAGAGTTCTGGAGGGAGCGAAGAGTGCTTGAGGGAGATGAGAGCATTGGAGGGAGAGGAGCCTGGGATCCTGCACCTACGCGCCTGAGTGGTACTATACCTGGCAGAGGTTGGCAGCCATCGGCAACCCAAGTACACGGCCTATCCCTGCTGACGAGGGGTGATACCCCGAAACACGTGTCCAGGGATGGCGAAGATAGCGAAGATAGCAGAAGATCGAAAGATGATGCATCGTGAACACTTTACTACATTGACCAGAGTCCTTAGGGGCTACACCGCCGGTGTGTGAGTAGTGTGCGACCCCACCCCTATTGAGGTTCCGTGACGATTTGAACCCGTGTTTTCAATATTGTCGGAAATACATAATATTGGTATCAGCGAACCGCAAATGATCCATTTAGCATATCCTGGTGTTTTCGCTATGCTACGAGCAAGAGTACTCCTGTTATAAACACATTCCTGATCTACCCATGGCATCCATCTTAGATCATGGCAGCCATTTTGTGTTTCTTGCCCTCACATACGCAATAACCTCTGATCACTTCATTTCAATTAAGGACACGTAGCCTTAGCCGGCGATTCACCTCTTCAATGACACGTGCACCTTGAAACAGAAGACGCTGTATTTGCATGACTCGACAAAGGCTGCCTCCTCTGCCCGAGGCTGGTCCTGCTATACTGGTTCTCGTGGTCGTTGGCCTGATCATGATTAGGCGGCCGAAGCCGGTAGTCTTGCCCATTTACAACCCACAAACATCTCTTATCCTGCTTTTCTATCTTCTGCACCTGGCTCTGCTCCTTTCCTTCTGGGCCTTTATTAGGGGGAGGTAACGAAATTTACGATGAGGCGGTCCGGGTCTTGAATGAAAAGTTGACATGAGATTATGATGGAAAAGTGGGAACCCCTCGTTCGTAATGTTTTGACATCAAATATTGTCGACGATTCCTGTGCTACGCCAAATATTTATTGTTTAGGACACAAAGGTTTTGAGAATGTATTGCATGTAAAGAATTTGCCCCCAGCTTAAAATTTAGTATATAAGGAGCAACCCTCTTTGTACAAATCGAACAGGCTCCTAGATACTGCCCATGCGTAGTTTCTGTGACTTCTGTGTCCCTGCAGTAATAAACCTTTGGTCTTTGACGCCACCATCGAGAAGCCCGTGTTTCTGTTTATTTGTGCACCAAGGCAGGTGGAACTCCGGGGTCTTTGGGTGTTGTTCCCTGACACCTCTGGACGGAACCAAAAAGTCCAGAACTCCAATTGGCGCCCAACGTGGGGCGACGTCATTCGGTACCGGTCCAAAAGCCTGAAGAGTTCGAGAAGCTTCGTGTGAGGATTCCTGAGGGAGGCGCCCCACTTCATCGATCCCGGCATATCGCAAAAGTGGCCCGAAGTTGTCTTCCACGAGGGTTCCCGTTCGGACGGCTGCAGTGGGCCGTTGCCTTGACCGTCGCCCTGTCTTGGACCCGAGGTGCAGTCTTTAGTACGGCGAAACGTGACGGGTTTCTCCTTGGTGACGTCTTCAGTGCCTCAGTTAAGTATTTAGTGGTTGCTAGTTGGTTACTTCGTGAGGGTTGTTAAAATCCTTTTTGGTTCTTGGTTTGGTTTGGTTTCATAAGATTATCACTGGTTATTCTGGTTACGATAATCTATTTGGTTTAGTTTGGGTATCGATACATCAGTTCATTTTTTGGTAGGCCTAAGTTCTTGGTTCAGGTGCACATATCTGTTCTGTGTTTTGTTTGTTCTGTGTTCCGGATTGCAAAATGATAAGTCGGAGAAATTGTATGTTGTCGTGCTTTGGTTGCAACAGTGATTCACGATTGGAGGACTCATGTCTGGTTCCTCCGATTGGGACTCCCTTATATGACTTGTACTGTAAACATGGTGTGGGTCCTATATCTTATAATGAGGTGGGGGTCCGATACACTGAGAAAGATGGTGTCCTAAGTTGGCCACTACATGGTAGTTTTGAACCCGAAATCCTTGATAATTTAGAAGTGAAATTGTTTAGGAAGAAAGCCCGGCCGGCAATGTTTGATTCTTTCCGTTACTGGCGAAAAGAATCCAAACAGAGAGAGATTAAGAGATTGAAGAAGGAACAAAAAGAGCAAGAAGAGTTGACTCTAGAGCAGGCTGTTAAGCAGCTGCAAGTCAACGAATCTGAGAAGGCAGTAGAGGTGGCCATTAGAGAGCATAATTTGAAGATCGACAAGTGCTATCCTGCCTTACCATCAAGTACAGCTAAGATTCTGGAGGATCCCGAGAACGATCCTCTGTTGTCTTATTTGTTACAGTCACCCCCACCGTATGCACAGGGTATTGTGGTTCCACCTGTACCAAATGTTCAGTTGCCGGTTGCTGGACAACCTGGTATTCCTGCTCCTGCCCCTCAGAATCAAGTTCCTGTACCTCCTGTGGTTAATGTGAATGTTCCTACGGCACCTCCTTTTCCCGGGTTGCCGACTTCTCTACCTATACCTGTCTCGCTTACACCTACTGTTCCACAAACTATTGTCCTCGATACTCCTACTGTCCCGCTATGTGTTCCTACTTCTACTGTGTTCTCTGCATCTGCCAGTATGTTGACTCCGCTCTCTGTTCGTCGAAGAATCACTGATTCCGTCTCTAATATTCTGTCTCCTTTCTATAAAACCTTAATTAAGACTCCTACTTCTGACTCTGTACAG
This sequence comes from Lissotriton vulgaris, assembly GCF_964263255.1. Lineage (NCBI taxonomy): Eukaryota > Metazoa > Chordata > Amphibia > Caudata > Salamandridae > Lissotriton > Lissotriton vulgaris. Next base: position 71,072 of record NW_028254342.1, on the reverse strand, counting down.
AGACGCAGTCAGTATCCAAGTACTGAGGAACGGGGAATCTTGGATTCCACGGCTCTCAGATGGATTTCGAAGAGTAGGAGATATAGTACGAGAGATGTGCTAGATACATTTATGCAATGGAAGGAGCCAACGCAACGGTATGTCTTTGATGAGATGTGCTCGCTTTTACGTGAGGAAATAGAAGAAGATGATGTCGAATCGAATTTAGAAGATTTAATTAAGGTTCAGAAAGAGTTTGCTGCAGGAATGATTGTAGGTCAAGATATAAAAGAAGCGATGGAACTGATCTTAAGTTTTAGAAATGATCCATCTCTTCGTTCACCAAGAGATTTAGAGAAAAGTAAGATGAAGCTAAATCGCCAATATCCAATGAGGGAGGTTCCTCCAATTTGGCGCGAAGCTGTGGAAGCTGACGCACCGAATGGTATTGTAGCTGCTCCGGCCCAATTCCAGAGAGTGTGGATATACATTCCATGGAAGCGAGCCGAAGTGCTAGCAGTGAAAACAGCTTTGCCAGACCCGCGTAAAAATCCTGCCGGATACTATAAGGAACTAACACAAACAGTTGAGGCTTGTATAATGAACCTAGCGGACATTGACATGTTATTTGGCAACGTAGTTCCGCAACCAATTTGGGCTAAAATTCGTAAAGAGAATCATCCAGTTGCCCTAGGTGGTGATTGGGCAGCTATTATTGCCGCAGATGGTCAGCAAATAGGTGGTGCCAAACCTGAACCTCTAATTGTTGATCTTCCAGGTAGAATAATCGACTTGATGAAGACTCTGATGCCCGCATTGCGCGTTAACTGGGACAAGTTGTCCGCATGCAAGCAGAAGAAAGACGAAAGTGTCTCTGACTTCTTCACGAGGTTTGAAGAGACTTTTGTAGATCATAGTGGTCAGGATATGAGTACAGAAGGAGGACAGAGATTGTTTGTTGATAAATTCGTACATAATTTGTTACCCGAACTATGCAATAAATTAAAAGATTCTGAAAGTGCGTGGGCTGTCTCTACAACTGCGCAAATACTTGCAACTGCACAGTATTATGAAAATAGAGATAAAGAGGAGAAAGAGAAATCAGAAAACGAAAGACTTAAAGACTAAAGTTCTTTTGCAGCAGGCGTATCCGCCTCGCACGAATCAAACTAACACGCAACAGGGTTCGTATCAGAGGACAGATTATAACTCACCTAGGCCTCAATATCAGTGGAACCAGTGTGCGTACTGTAAGAAGGAGGGTCACTACAAAAATGAGTGTCCAGTTTTAGCGCAAAATAATGCAGCAGCAGCTCAGAGAGGTCGTGGTGGTTTTGTGCAAAATTCTAGAGGTCGAGGGCGAGGTGCTATGCCTCCACAGACAAATGATCGCCCTTCAAATCACTTTGATCAACGAAATGGACAGTCTTCCCAACAAAATAGATCTCAACAATATCTTGTTGAAGACTATTGTGAAGTAGATGAGGGATTTCAACAAAATGGGTACTAGGACAGCCATGGACAGAGAGAGGGAGTAGTATCAGTTCCAGTGGATCAGAGTGGGCCTTATGTCGCAGTAGCAACATCAGGTGTAGTCGAACCGTTTCTGTTGGATACTGGTGCCGCAAAAAGTTCTATCATTCATGCGAAACTCCCTGGCGCACCTTTGTCCGGCTCAACAAATGTTTCTGTAGGCTTTTCAGGCGCCCCTGTTTACAACCCCATATCTGGTCCTTTGTCTATTTCTGTTGGACCGTGTCAATTGAAAGCACCCTTGATTTTGACGACGGGTTGTAATGAAAATCTGCTTGGTTTAGACTTGTTAAAACGCCTATATGCGACATTGTACTGTTCTCCGGAAGGAGTACAGCTTACATTGGGCAAAAGAATCACCTCTCCGATGTACTTGTCAATGGATGCACTCCCGCCAGAGCTGCGTTCACTCCCTGATACTCTTTGGGCGACTGGTCCTAATGATGTAGGCCTTTTGGAAATACCACCGTATGTAATCACTTTGAAAGCAAATGTAAAATTTCCACGAATTCCTCAATATAAAATTTCTAGTGAAGGTGAACGTGCACTTTTAATGATTGTTCAAGATTTAATTAAGAAAGGTGTGGTTGAAGAAACTAGAGGAAATGTCTGTAACAGTCCTGTATTACCGATTTTGAAACGAACAGATCCTACGAAACCTCCAGTATATAGGTTTGTCATTGATCTTAGGGAGGTCAACAAAATTGTGGTCCCGCAGTTTCCTGTGGTTCCAGACATTACTGCCTTGTTAACATTGATTCCTGCTACAGCCACATGGTTTTCAGTCATCGACTTGAAGAATGCCTTTTTCAGCATTCCGATAGCCGAGGAAAGCAGAGATATTTTCGGTTTCTGTCTAGGAGGTCGAAGCTTCAGGTTCAAACGCGCTCCACAAGGCTATTGTGAGAGTCCATTTATTTACAGTCAAGCACTAAAAAGTCAGTTAGATTCCTTTGTCCTTCCTCCAGGCTCTGCACTAGTGCAATATGTAGACGATCTTCTAGTGGCTGCTGATGACAAAGAAACTTGCAAAGCAGCTACGATTTCGTTATTGCATCATTTGTCCAATTTGAATCACAAGGTGTCACCTTCGAAAATGCAATACTGCTGCCAAGAAGTGACCTACCTAGGTCATCTCTTGTCAAAGGAGGGAAGGAAGTTGACCCCAGAGAGAATAAAAGCAATTACGCAAATGAGTATTCCCCGCACACAGAGGGAAGTACGTGCCTTTCTAGGTATTACCTCTTACTGTAGGCAATGGATCCCAAATTTTTCTCTTTTAGCGAAACCATTGGTAGCTTTGACTGGGAAAAATGTTCCGAGTCCGGTGCCATGGTCTGATGAATGTCAGGAGAGTTTTTCTGAGTTACGAAAAGCATTATGTTCAGCTCCTGTATTGGGTACACCTGATTACAGCAAGCCATTCACGCTCTATGTTCACGAAAGAGAAGGTTGCGCGTTGAGTGTTCTGACACAGAAATTTGGTGATAAACAACGCCCTTGTGCGTATTTTTCATCAACGTTGGATCCGGTAGCTAGAGCGTTACCTAGTTGTTTGAGGGCCACAGCGGCAGCTGCGGCTTCCATTCGACAATCTGCTGGTTTGGTGATGAACAACATGCTGGTGGTTATGGTTCCTCATGCTGTTGATACACTTATGAACCGAACCAAGACACAACACCTTACCAGTGCGAGATTATCTGGTTACGAGCTGACATTATTAGCGAGTCATATTCAGATCAAAAGATGTAATGTATTGAATCCAGCAACGTTGTTGCCGGCTAATCAAGAGTCGAGTGATTCCGAGCCTCATGATTGTTGTTTTAGAACGGAGGAAGAGACAAAAGGCCGAATTGATTTAAAGGACACCCCATTGTTAGATCCAGATGGCACGTTGTATGTGGATGGGTCATGTTCTAAATTGGAGAATGGTGATGTGACTGCTGCTTATGCGGTAACGACTTTGAGAACGACTGTGGAGACTGCAAGAGTGAGTCAGAATTCTGCCCAAGCTGCAGAATTAATAGCTCTAACAAGGGCGTGTGTTTTAGCTAAGGGAAAGAGAGTGAATGTGTTCACAGATAGTCAGTAGGCGTTTGGCGTGGCCCATAGTTTTGGCCGGTTGTGGAAAGAAAGAGGTTTCATTACGTCCCATGGGACTAAGATTCAACATGGTCAGCTAGTTAACGACTTGTTGGAATCTCTAACCTTACCGACTGAAGTGGCAATTGTGAAGTGTAGTGCTCATAAAGCAATCACGGATGATGTTGGTCGTGGGAATGCTTTTGCTGATGAAACTGCTAAACAGACAGCGAGAGATATGATGAGTAGAATGTATGTTGCTACGTCTGCAAGATGGGTTTCTGAATCTGGAATGTGTGAAGACACAGTGGAAAGTGTGAAAGAGATTCAGAAAGAGGCAACTGAGGAGGAAAAACGTGCATGGAAAGAAAGTACGGGCAAGTTGGATTCGAGTGGGTGTTGGATTGATTTGTCAGAACAACAGCGTTGGATGTTGCCTGATGCGTATGTGCTTGCAGTGGTGACAATGGCGCATGGAGTAGCGCATATAAGTTCTAAAGGAATCTGTAAGATGTTGGCTCCAGTCTGGAAGAATGATGGGATTAGTAAATGTGCAGAGAGAGTGGTGAAAAATTGTATGGTATGCCTGATGCATAATCCTGGCAAGGGAACTCCAACTCCTGCTGGCCACTTCGCTCCTCCTTCTTGCCCCTTTGAAGTGATTCAGCTAGATTTCATACACATGGATCGCTGTAATAATTTAAAGTACGTCCTGGTGGTAGTCTGTGCTTTTTCCAGATGGATCGAAGCATATCCACTAAAGGACAATACTGCCCTATCAACTGCCAAAATTCTTCTCAAGGAATATTTCCCTAGATATGGAATGCCACGGATTGTATGGTCAGATAACGGAAGTGAGTTTATAGGGAAAGTTATGCAGAGTGTGTGTGTCGGTCTGGGCATCAAACAGAAGTTTCACAGTGCAAATCATCCCCAGTCTGCTGGTTTAGTTGAGGGTTACAATGGCACACTCAAATTAAAACTAGCTAAAATACAGGCATCCACGGGTTTGTCCTGGCCAGACGCACTACCCTTGGCTTTGTTATCAACGAGAGCAACTGTACATTCTAGAGTAGGGCTTAGTCCCTATGAGATTGTCTTTGGCCGCCCGGCAAATGTGTGGGGTGTGCCTAGACCAAAGGAGTTTTGTTCTCTAGAATATCCTATGTTGATCGATTACCTTTACGACTTGACTGCTAAATTGAGTCTTATTCACCAACAGGTTTTCGATGCATTGCCAAAGCCTCCGGAGAGTCCAGGGCATCAGCTGAAACCCGGCGACCACGTTGTGGTCAGAAACTTTGCGAGGACAAAGAACCTTCAACCGAAGTTTGTTGGCCCGTTCCAAGTCCTGCTTGTGACAAGAACCGCAGTACGTGTAGCTGGTCGCAAGCACTGGATTCATGCATCTCATGTCAAACGTGTGCCTTTGCCACTTCCTTACGACGACTGGGTGAAGAAGGGAATTGGTGCCTCCGAATTTGAACAAACGCCAAAGTTCATCCCTTTCAGCAATGCCGAATTGATTACCGACACTCCGAACTCTGACTCTCCTCCTGAAAAGACTCCTCTGAACTCTGAACATTTGTCCTCTGCATCAGAAAAAACTCTGTCATCTGCGAACTTGAATACTGCAACAACTACTCGTGATATGCTATTTGCTGATCAAACAGTACCTGCAAAGCAAAGATACAATTTACGACCTCGTAAAATGGACAAATAAAGCAGGCAACTGCCTATTGTGATACTTTGAAATTTTGAACTTTTGCCTTCAGCCAGGAAGTTTGCTATTGTTTTATTGTTTTTAAAATTGCCTTGCCGTCTGGGTAGCCGTAGGGTCGTGGCTGTGTGCCTAGTTGAATTTGCGGGGGTCTGACACAAGGTCGATCTTTCTGTTGGTTCTGGGAACTCCCAGGGCTGATAGAGGCATTTTCATCTACGTATACATCATCAGTGGTCGCGAGCGGATTGTAGAAGATGGAGCTTCCTGCGCTGCAACGAGAAAATGTGATTTATGTTCGCAGAAACAGACTTCACAGAATTCTTCATAGTAAATGTTTCCTAATGCAATGTGCTATTACATTTTTGATTGTTTTGATAACGTTGGTGGGTGGAATCGTCTTTGGTATAAATTTGATCTTTGTGCCAGTAACCACAGTACCTCCTCTTGATCCTGCTACTTCTACTGTTTCTTCTATGCACACTTTTCACTCGTTTCCTGAACATGAGCAAGCTCGACGCTCAGAATTTATCAATAACACTTTTGTACAGCTCTTGCATCAACACCAACTGGTAGTTAACACTACAGACTGCTGGGTGTGTGGCTTGATACCCCACACTATGGATAAAGGTATTCCCTATCTGGTTTTGCCTTTCAGCTACAATGGATCATTTCAGGCCTTTCAAACCATCTTTGCTTACGCCCTTGAAACCTATCCTCCGCGTCCACCACGTTCCACTAGATATAACTCTGCCAACAAAGCTTTAGTCCAGGGAATTATTGACATGATAAAGGACGTCAATAATACTCTATCTTATCCTAGAGACGAATTGCGAGTATATTTAAGTTGGAACTCTTCAGAGTATCGCCTTAGTTTGGGAGAAAGCAAGCGTAAAAGCTCAACTCCAATCTGGGTCGTACCACACCGAGGTCAAGTCTGTTTGCAAGGTAATGGGAGAAATCCGAGAGCTCAGCTAGGGAGGAGCAAGTGCGTAGAGACTTACGTGTTTCCGGCAAACTCTTCCCCTGCCTTCCTTACTGCTAGGGGTACTTACTTCATCTGTCTAGACAGAGCGTATACATGGTTGCCTGCCGACTTTTCAGGTTCATGTTATATTGCTCGACTGTTGCCTCCAACATACACTGCTTCATCCGATTATCACAAGACCAGAGTAGCGAGAGGTGTCTTCAGTAAGGAAGATACCGCTGGTCAGGAAGCTGGAGACTTCTTCAAAGGCTTCCTTCCGTTCTGGGGGCCTATGGCCAATAGTAGAAACATACGTCAGCTAACACGGGTAGTTGAATCTACTATCACCGAAACTGCTGGTGCCCTTAGCAATTTGACAGCTGAGCTTCAGGCGGATAGACTCATGACGTTGCAGAACCGTATGGTTCTAGACGTAATACTTGCAGACCGAGGTGGGGTATGCAGAATGATCCAATCGAGCTGCTGTGTCTTTATTCCTAATAATGCTCCAACAGTCTATGAGGCGATCTCGAAGCTACACAAGATTTCCGACTCCATTCATGTAGACAAGGGAAACTGGTCCTTCATGGAGTGGTTTTGGACTCTGATATCCGTGTGGGGATGGAAGGTTCTGATGGTTATTGGTGTCGTCTTAGTATTCCTATTCTCATGCTGCCTGATTATCCAGTGTGGTCCTGCTCTGTGTAGTCTTTGTGCTGCAACTTGTCTTAGGAAACCACCTGCGTTTGGAGAAAAGGCACGAGAAAGGATGATGATACAACAACATGTCATTGACCTGATGAGCATAGAATTAGACTCTGACATAGACTGAGTAATTGCCTATGTAAGGGCAAAAGAAGGGCGCTGAGGTTCCGTGACGATTTGAACCCGTGTTTTCAATATTGTCGGGAATACATAATATTGGTATCAGCGAACCGCAAATGATCCATTTAGCATATCCTGGTGTTTTCGCTATGCTACGAGCAAGAGTACTCCTGTTATAAACACATTCCTGATCTACCCATGGCATCCATCTTAGATCATGGCAGCCATTTTGTGTTTCTTGCCCTCACATACGCAATAACCTCTGATCACTTCATTTCAATTAAGGACACGTAGCCTTAGCCGGCGATTCACCTCTTCAATGACACGTGCACCTTGAAACAGAACACGCTGTAGTTGCATGACTCGACAAAGGCTGCCTCCTCTGCCCGAGGCTGGTCCTGCTATACTGGTTCTCGTGGTCGTTGGCCTGATCATGATTAGGCGGCCGAAGCCGGTAGTCTTGCCCATTTACAACCCACAAACATCTCTTATCCTGCTTTTCTATCTTCTGCACCTGGCTCTGCTCCTTTCCTTCTGGGCCTTTATTAGGGGGAGGTAACGAAATTTACGATGAGGCGGTCCGGGTCTTGAATGAAAAGTTGACATGAGATTATGATGGAAAAGTGGGAACCCCTCGTTCGTAATGTTTTGACATCAAATATTGTCGACGATTCCTGTGCTACGCCAAATATTTATTGTTTAGGACACAAAGGTTTTGAGAATGTATTGCATGTAAAGAATTTGCCCCCAGCTTAAAATTTAGTATATAAGGAGCAACCCTCTTTGTACAAATCGAACAGGCTCCTAGATACTGCCCATGCGTAGTTTCTGTGTCCCTGCAGTAATAAACCTTTGGTCTTTGACGCCACCATCGAGAAGCCCGTGTTTCTGTTTATTTGTGCACCAAGGCAGGTGGAACTCCGGGGTCTTTGGATGTTGTTCCCTGACACCTCTGGACGGAACCAAAAAGTCCAGAACTCCACTATTTGTAACTTTAAAGCTTCCGTGAGCAGTGGGCTGATGAGCCTGGGATCCCGCACCTACGCGCCTGAGTGGTACTATACCTGGCAGATATTGGCAGCCATCGGCAACCTCAGTACACGGCCTATCCCTGCTGATGAGTGGTGATACCGCGAAACACGTGTCCAGGGATGGGGAAGACAGCGAAGATAGCAGAAGATCGAAAGATGATGCATCGCGAGCACTTTACTACATTGACCAGAGTCCTTAGGGGCGGCAACGCCGGTGTGTGAGTAGTGTGCGACCCCAACCCCATTTGTAACTTTGAAGCTCCGATGAGCAGTGGGCTGACGAGCCTGGGATCCCGCACCTATGCACCTGAGTGGTACTATACCTGGCAGATATTGGCAGCCATCGGCAACCCCAGTACACGGCCTATCCCTGCTGACGAGGGGTGATACCCCGAAACACGTGTCCAGGGATGGCGAAGATAGCGAAGATAGCAGAAGATCGAAAGATGGTGCATCGCGAACACTTTACTACATTGACCAGAGTCCTTAGGGGCGACACCGCCGGTGTGTGAGTAGTGTGCGACCCCACTCCCATTTGTAACACATCTTATACAGTCTTTTCTGTTTTTTCCCCCATAAACTTTGGGCATCCTACTCATCATTCCTCATGGTGGGGCCCGTTCAGTCCGTCTGTGGCGGTGCGGACAATTCTGTACAATATTAATAGCATTATACAAATAAATTCAATCTGTCAACACCCAACCATTTCTCAATGTGTATACATCTGTGGGCCCACAGTTTAGAACATCGTCAATCCCTATCCCTCCCAACCTCCCACCCCGTGTCGTACGTCTCCTAATAACTTAGCATTGGCTGAGCTGCACTCTTGGGCTCAGTAATCGCAAAGGGCGAGCCCATCGAAATAAGTGTGATCCTCATTTACTGGCAAACCTGTACACACCATGGACAGGGCTCCACTCGCAGCCACATCCCCCCTCATCCATCTATGCCCGCTATGCAGTCCCCGTCTGGGAGGGCGTCAGATCTATTTCCTCTAACTCCAAAAGCATCCGTTCCCAATCCTGTGCGATCGGGTGTTTCCGTAGCCCCCTCTCCTCCTCTCTCCGCAGGATCGCCCCTTCAGCCACACCCCACTTCAATACTTCGGATCGCCAGGTCTCTACAGTTGGGGGTCGTGCAGATTTCCATCTCATAGTCAGCGCCCTGACCGCTAATAAAAATGCTAAGTCCAGAATTTCAGTGGGGCCTCATGCCCTCTGGGTCATTTCCTATGTCCGAGGAGGCAAGGGAGCGCCCCCTCTGGTATCCGCATACCCGCGGTAGTGTAGAGTATGTGTCTGACCTGTCCCCAATAGCCGTCTATACGTGAGCAGGACCACAGCATGTGGAGAAGGCTAGCCTCCTCCGCTTGACACCGGGGACAACAGTGGGAAGAGGCAGGGAACATCCTGTGCAGTCTCTGGGGGGTAAGATATGCCCGATGTAATAACATGGCTTGCATAAATTTGAACTTCACATTTCTGGACACCCTTCGAGGGTGTTCCAGAATAACTGGCCATACTCCATCTGTCAGAGCCTCCCCGGTGTCCAACGTCCAAGTGTTTCTGAAGGAATTAAGAGGTGTAGCCGCGTGTTAACACACAGACACCCCTTTAACTCTTTTTTATTTACATCTAATTGTAAAGCAGACGTAAAACGCAGCCTGCATCTTCACCCTTACTGTCACATCTTAAAATACAGATCTAGGTAATGGTCCATCCAATTTACTCCTCTATCAATGTAAATCACAAGTGTATGTAAAGTTTATTTATTTATTTATTTGCACACTTGTACCGCGCTGGGAATCGACTCCCTGGGGAGTATCTCCGCGCCTTTGGCGTCATCAGAAAGCAAATAGCCCTGTCATGTGTTATTAAATGTTCAACCAGAATCAATAGTTAAACAGGAAAGTTTTTAGTTTTTTCCTGAAGGGAAAGTGTTCCCTACATGCTCTGATTTCGAATGGAAGTTCATTCCAAAGTTTCGGGCCCGCCACTGATAAAGCTCTTCCACCTTGTTGTGTCTTCCAGAATCTGGGGACGCATAATAATTCACGGTCTCCAGATCTCAGGGATCGTGCCGGGATGTATGGGATGAATTTCTTAGTTAAATAATCCGGGCCTCTACCGGAAAGGCACTTGTGGATGATGCAAAAAGTTTTAAACATCACTCTTTGTTTTAGCGTGAGCCAGTGGAGTTTTTTGAGAAGGGGTTTTGAAGGAGTCCGGGCCGGGGCATTGAGAACAAGGCGTGCAGCCGTGTTCTGCACAACTTGAAGTCTGGCGATGACCCCCTCATTGGCGGCTAGCAGCAAACCATTACAGTAGTCCAGTCTACTCAGCACGAGCGACTGAACTAAAGTTTTCCTGGTGGTATCAGGTAACAGGGGGAACACCCTTCGGAGAAGCCCAATAACATGAAAACAGGAGCTTACTACTTGAGTAGCGTGATGTTTTAGGGTGAGCTCCCGATCCAGTTTGACTCCTAGATCTTTCACTACCATTTTTGGCTCAGGAACTGGGCCTAGATCACGAGGCCACCAGTCAGGAGTCCACAGACGTTTGGCTTCCCCAAAGAGCATCACCTCCGTCTTGGAGACGTTACACTGAAGGAAGTTTGAATTAATATATTATGATGTAATGCAGAAGTAAATGTGATGTTGCATCTTATGTAACCCTCTCACAAGTGTATGTAATGCTCCTTTAATGTACACATGTTATGATGTAAAGCACAGGTACATAGGCTGCATCAAATGTACTCCTTTATTAATGTAAATCAGAAGGATATGTAATGTTGGTAGTAGGTTGCACATATGATGTAAAGCAGAGGCACATGTGATGTTGCTTCTAATTTCCTCTTCTCTTGGTGTTAAGAGCAGACATAGCTGATCCTGTTTCATTAAAAGGTACATACATATACTCATATGTCATTATAAAGCACAGGTGTGGGTCATGGTAAAAGCAGTTCTCTAATCTGCCCCCATCTTCACTCAAAGCAGAGTTACAGTTGATACCGGGTCTGATTTATTTATTTATTTATTTATTTATTTATTTTGAATTTTGTAGAGCGCGCAGCTACCTCCGACGGAGGTGTCCCGGCACTGAAGACATAGTCTCAGGAGGGTCGGGGGGAAGTACAGAGGGGTCTTAGATCTGTGAAAATAACCAGGTCTTTAGTTTTTTTCTAAATAGGGTTCGGACGTCAGGAATCTTAGTTCAGTGGGTAGCTGATTCCATAGTTTGGCGGTTGTTACTGCCAGGGCCCTTCCCCCTGTACGTGTGAGGCGAAAGCGGGAGCAGATCATGAGGCGAAGATGATTAGATCTCAGGTTTCTTGGTGCTTGTGAAAACCTCATTCTGTGACGTAGGTAGGATGGGCCTCTGTCATTGAGCGCTCTGAAGGCCAGTGTTAAGGCCTTGAATTGGATACGGAGTTTTATTGGTAGTCAGTGAAGTTTGATTAGATGGGGTGTGATGGAATGGCGATAGGGGACTTACTCCTTCCTCTTTGTAAAGCACGGATGTAGGGATACAACAGAGTCAGTGTTGATACCGGCTGAGGAGGGGTCCCTGGCTGCAGACATGACACACACATGTGGGGGTGTATTAGGGCTAGTATAAGGTGGGCATGGGATAGGGCCAGTATGAGGTGGGCATGCAGTTAGGCCAGTATGAGATGGTCATGGGATAGGGTCAGTGTGAGGTGGGCATGGGATAGGGCCAGTATGAGGTGGGCATGAGATAGGGCCAGTATGAGGTGGGCATGCAGTTAGGCCAGTATGAGATGGTCATGGGATAGGGTCAGTGTGATGTGGGCTTGGGATAGGGCCAGTATGAGGTGGGACGGAGATGGGGCAGTATGAAGTGGGCATGAGATAGGGCCAGTCTGAGGTGGGCATGGGATAGGGCCAGTATGAGATGGCCATGGGATAGGGTCAGTGTGAGGTGGGCATGGGATAGGGCCAGTATGAGGTGGGCATGAGATAGGGCCAGTATGAGGTGGGCATGCAGTTAGGCCAGTATGAGATGGTCATGGGATAGGGCCAGTATGAGGTGGGACGGAGATGGGGCAGTATGAGGTGGGCATGAGATAGGGCCAGTCTGAGGTGGGCATGGGTTAGTGCTAATATGAGGTGGGCATGGGATAGGGCCAGTATGAGGTGGTCAAGGGATAAAGCCAGTATGAGGTGGGCATGGGCCAGTATGAGGTGGTCAAGGGATAGAGCCAGTATGAGGTGGGCATGAGATGGGGCAGTTTTAGGTGGGCATGGGATAGAGCCAGTATGAGGTGGGCATGATATAGGGCCAGTATGAGGTGGTCAAGGGATAGAGCCAGTATGAGGTGGGCATGAGATGGGGGCAGTTTTAGGTGGGCATGGGATAGTGCTAATATGAGGTGGGCATGGGATAGGGCCAGTATGAGGTGGCAAGGAATAGGGCCAGTATGAGGTGGTCATGGGATGGGGCCAGTATGAGGTGGGACGGAGATGGGGCAGTATGAGGTGGGCATGGGATAGGGCCAGTATGAGGTGGGCATGAGATAGGGCCAGTATGAGGTGGCATGTGATAGGGCCAGTATGAGGTGGTCAAGGGATAGAGCCAGTATGAGGTGGGCATGAGATAGGGCCAGTATGAGGTGGGCATGGGATAGTGCTAATATGAGGTGGGCATGGGATAGGGCCAGTATGAGGTGGGCATGGGATAGGGCCAGTATGAGGTGGGCATGGGGTAGGGCAAGTATGAGGTGGGCATGAGATAGGGCCAGTATGAGGTGGGCATGGGATAGGGCCAGTATGAGGTGGGCATGGGATAGGGCCAGTATGAGGTGTGCATGAGATAGGGCCAGTATGAGGTGGGCATGGGATAGGGCCAGTATGAGGTGGGCATGAGTTGGGCCAGTATGAGGTGGGCATGAGATAGGGCCAGTATGAGTTGGGCATGCAGTTAGGCCAGTATGAGGTGGGCATGAGATAGGGCCAGTATGAGGTGGGCATGGGATAGGGCCAGTATGAGGTGGGCATGGGATAGGGCCAGTATGAGGTGGACATGCGTGGGCCAGTATGAGGTGGGCATGGGATAGGGCCAGTATGAGGTGGGCATGGGATAGGACCAGTATGAGGTGGGCATGGGTTAGGGCCAGTATGAGGTGGGCATGGGATAGGGCCAGTATGAGGTGGGCATGGGATAGGGCCAGTATGAGGTAGACATGCGAGGGCCAGTATGAGGTGGGCATGGGTTAGGGCCAATATGAGGTGGGCATGAGATGGGGCCAGTATCAGGTGGGTATGGGATAGAGCCAGTATGAGGTGGGCATTGGATAGGGCCAGTATGAGGCGTGCATGAGATAGGGCCAGTATGAGGTGGGCATGGGATAGGGCCAGTATGGGGTGGGCATGGGGAGGCTGCACTCACTGGATCCGGAATGTCCCTCTGTCCCGCACAAGTGCATTCAGGGTGGACTGGGTGCGGTGGAGGTAGTTGATAAATGTCCGGGGCGCTGGGCATTTGGCACGCATCATCCGCACAAAGGTATCCTTGATTTCAGATATGCAAGGTTCTCTGACCTCTGACCCCTTTGCACCTTTTATGACCTGATCATAGTTGGTTAAGGATATATAGTCTATATAGTATGTCCATTGGACTCCGGAATAGAGACATGAACAAGTCATCCGTGTATGGAGGGTGGTCTGGTGTCTCTGGAAGGGCTTGTACCTGTCCAGGAGGACCTCACCGTCCCTGATGTACTCATCGATGTGTGCTGAGATGGGGCCAGTGCCCCCGGGCCCCGTCAGCCCCGTCAGCCCCTGCAGGGCAGCCAGGTAGATGTTCATATGCACGTGCAGTATGGCCCCGTGCATCCAGATCTTGAGGGCCCTGGTGTTGAGTTGGCCATCATGGAGCATGGAGTTGCGCACTCTCACCAGCTGCTCGTGAAGTTTCCTCTCGTAGTCAGCAGTCTCTCTCACCAGCTTCTGGGTGTCGCTGACGCTCGCCTTCCATCGCCTTCTGTAGACTTCCATCAGATCCCGGATCTCAGACACCTTCTCCTGGGCAAAGACCTTCTGCAGGACACTCTCAAAGTCAGGGCCCCTCTTCACGCTGTTCAAGGCCAAGTCCAAAAACAGGGACAGGAAGAAGGCACCGATGCCGAAGGCGTGGGGGACGGAAGTCAGGCCCCCGAAGAGGGTGATCACCTGTTTGGTGTAATCTGGGACCTTGTTCAAGGAGGCGGCCATTAACTCCTGGTTGTAGGTGGTGAGGACACCGGTGGAGCCCACGTCCAAGAACTTCACGAAGTGCTCTTCTAGGTCCATCTTGTTTCCCCAGAGATGGTCACAGCCCCAGCTGAAGAACTCTTCCTCCACCACCCTCTCGGAGGAGCAACTTAACCCCATGGTACCAGAGAGACAGGAGCGGTCACTGCCCACAAGAGCGGTCTCTGCTGAGTGAGAGCCTGGTCCAATGACAGTGGTCTCTGTTCAGTGACAGTCTGGTCCAATAGAGCGCTCTCTACTCAACGAGTCTTCTTAGAGTGGTCTCTGCTCACCGACAGTCTCTGCCCACAAGAGCGGTCTCTGCTCACTGCGACAGTCTGGTCCAACGGAGCGCTCTCTGCTCAATGAGTCTTCTTAGAGTGGTCTCTGCTCACCGACAGTCTCTGCCCACAAGAGCGGTCTGTGCTCACTGACAGTCTCTGCCGACAAGAGCGGTCTGTGCTCACTGCGACAGTCTGGTCCAACAGAGCGCTCTCTGCTCAATGAGTCTTCTTAGAGTGGTCTCTTCTCACCGACAGTCTCTGCCCACATGAGCGGTCTGTGCTCACCGACAGTCTCTGCCTTAAGAGCGCTCTATGCTCAATGAGTCTTCTTAGAGTGGTCTCTGCTCACGACAGTCTCTGCCCACAAGAGCGGTCTGTGCTCACTGACAGTCTCTGCCCACAAGAGCGGTCTGTGCTCACTGCGACAGTCTGGTCCAACAGAGCGCTCTCTGCTCAATGAGTCTTCTTAGAGTGGTCTCTTCTCACCGACAGTCTCTGCCCACATGAGCGGTCTGTGCTCACCGACAGTCTCTGCCTTAAGAGCGCTCTATGCTCAATGAGTCTTCTTAGAGTGGTCTCTGCTCACCGACAGTCTCTGCCCACAAGAGCGGTCTGTGCTCACTGACAGTCTCTGCCCACAAGAGCGGTCTGTGCTCACCGACAGTCTCTGCCTTAAGAGCGCTCTATGCTCAATGAGTCTTCTTAGAGTGGTCTCTGCTCACCAACAGTCTCTGCCACAAGAGCGGTTTCTGCTCAGTGAGTCTTCTTAGAGTGGTCTCTGCTCATCGACAGTCTCTGCCACAAGAGCGGTCTCTGCTGAGTGAGAGCCTCGTCAAATGACAGTGGTCTCTGTTCAGTGACAGCCTGGTCTAACAGAGCGCTCTCTGCTCCACGAGTCTTCTTAGAGTGGTCTCTGCTCACCGACAGTCTCTGCCACAAGAGCGGTCTCTGCTCACTGACAGTCTCTGCCCAAAAGAGCGGTCTCTGCTCACTGACAGTCTCTGCCCACAAGAGCGGTCTCTGCTCACTGAGTCTTCTTAGAGTGGTCTCTGCTCACCGACAGTCTCTGCCACAAGAGCGGTCTCTGCTGAGTGTGCCTCGTCCCAGGAGAGCCGTCTCCGAGAGACTGATCGCCCTCTCCCCAGCCCAGGCTCACACACCTCGTCAGCGTGCACAGGAGGAGGCGCCGTCTCTGCTGCTGCTCTCAGGGCAGGGCTGCTCTTATACAGCCCCGGCACAGACCTCTGGGCCCCATGCCAAGCGGGTGGGGGGAGTGCTTCGGGGGGGGGGGGGGCGGTGGATCTTTAAGCGCCCCTCACACACGCCGAGCCCATGGGCTGAAACTCTCTAACCTCCCACGCATTAACTTTATTTAAAAAAAAACCTCTGTTCTCCACATGAACCTATTGGTTTTGCTGGACAGAAATATACTTGAGTCAACTGTTTGTCAGTTTAGCCCCCGCCTCACACCCCACCTTTCATCTTCTGCTTATTGGTCACATGGGACTATCGGTACACAGACCTTGGGATAGAGGGAACCTGTCTTCAGTACACAGACCCTCAGCTGAAGGGAACCTGTCTTCAGTACACAGACCCTCGGTTGGAGGGAACCTGTCTTCAGTACACAGACACTGGGCTAGAGGGAACCTGTCTTCAGTACACAGACCCTGGGGTAGAGAGAACCTGTCTTCAGTACACAGACCCTGGGGTAGAGGGAACTTGTCTTCAGTACAAAGACCCTGGGATAGAGGGAACATGTCTTCAGTACACAGGCCCTGGGCTGGAGGGAACCTGTCATCCGTACACAGACCCAGGCCGGAGGGAACCTGTCTTCAGTACACAGGCCCTGGGTTAGAGGGATCTTGTCTTCAGTACACAGACCCTGGGATAGAGGGAACCTGTCTTCAGTACACAGACCCTGGGTTAGAGGGATCTTGTCTTCAGTACACAGACCCTGGGCTGGAGGGAACCTGTCTTCAGTACGCAGATCCTGGGTTGGAGGGAACCTGTCTTCAGTACACAGACCCTGGGGTAAAAGCAACCTGTCTTAAGTACACAGACACTAGCCTGGAGGGAACCTGTGTTCAGTACACAGACCTAGGGTGGGAGGGAACCTGTCTTCAGTACACAGACCCATGGCAGAAAGGTTCCTGTCTTCGGTACACAGAGCCTGGGCTGGAGGGACCTGCCTTCAGTACAAAGACCATGGGCGGGAGGGAACCTGTCTTCAGTACACAGACAATGGACTGGAGGGAACCTGTCTACAGGACAGAGACCCTGGGCGTGAGGAACCTGTCTTCAGTACACAGACCGTGGGGTATAGGGAACCTGTCTTAAGTGCACAGGCCCTGGGGTAGAGGGAACCTGTCTTCAGTACACAGACCCTGGCGGGAGGGAACCTGTCTTCAGTACACAGACCCTGGACCAGAGGGAACCTGTCTTCAGCACACAGGCCCTGACGGGAGGGAACCTGTCTTCAGGACAGAGACCCTGAGCGTGAGGAACCTGTCTTCAGTACACAGACCCTGGGCTGGAGGGAACCTGACTTCGGTGCACAGACCCAGGACTGGAGAGAACCTGTCTTCAGTACACAGACCCTGTGCTGGACGTAACTTGTCTTCAGTACACAGATGCTGGGCTGGAGGGAACCTGTCTTCATTACACAGACTCAGGGATAGAGGGAACCTGTCTTCAGTGCACAGAGCCTGTTATAGAGGGAACCTGTCTTCAGTACACAGACCCTGGGGTAGAGGGAACCTGTCTTCAGTACACAGACCCTGGGCGGGAGGGAACCTGTCTTCAGTACACAGACCCTGGACCAGAGGGAACCTGTCTTCAGCACACAGGCCCTGACGGGAGGGAACCTGTCTTCAGGACAGAGACCCTGAGCGTGAGGAACCTGTCTTCAGTACACAGACCCTGGGCTGGAGGGAACCTGACTTCGGTGCACAGACCCAGGACTGGAGAGAACCTGTCTTCAGTGCACAGACCCTGTGCTGGACGTAACTTGTCTTCAGTACACAGATGCTGGGCTGGAGGGAACCTGTCTTCATTACACAGACTCAGGGATAGAGGGAACCTGTCTTCAGTGCACAGAGCCTGGGGTAGAGGGAACCTGTCTTCATTACACAGACTCAGGGATAGAGGGAACCTGTCTTCAGTACACAGGCCCTGGGGTAGAGGGAACCTGTCTTCAGACATAAGACACAATTGAATACTGAGCCCGCAGTGAGATTACTGACACTTTGCACTAGCTGGCTTGGCGCTGGAACACCCAGCAGCGTTCCGGGAGCAGCAAGGTTAAACAAATGGACACTCGACGCCACGACGCCCACTCAGTTATCTTAATTTGTCATTACAAGACTGCATTAAACACACAGAAGACAAGGCTGCGGCCACGAGCCCACTGCACACCATTCAAGCGCCAACTCCCGTCGCAGGAAGAGCCTCGTGCGGAGGCGACATAGATCCCAATTATCATTTGTTTCAGTTTATTTTTCATATACGTTTGTGTGTTTTTGTCTTATTTTCAGAAAATTGTCAAGTGTTTAAATTCTTTTCTTTCTCACATATTTATAGATAGCTTTGATGAAAAAAGTATTACCATTACATTTTAAGGAGAGAGTCCACATATCTTTTCTCTCCTTGAACTTTGTTTCAAGGTTAAACTTTATTTGAACGAGTACAGCACAAATAAAAGTGGTACATTTATTTAACAAACATTCACGCACGCGTTTTTTGCCACCCTCTCCCTTTTGCCGCGCTAGGCGGCCGCCTAGTCTTTCCTAACGGCAGAAACGGCCCTATGTTGGCACATGCATGTCACCAGTCGTGATTGTGCGACGCCAGGCGGATTATTTTGTGCATACTTGGGTGTGGCTGATGTGGCATGTCTTTGGTCGGGGGTGCCAGGGAGGGGTGGTACTGGGGGTGGTGTCGGTGGGTGTTGTGGCCGCGTGATGGATGGCTCCATGGCTTCTGTTTCCCTTAGGGTGTGGCCCTGGGCTGGTCTCCCTTTTGGGGTGCAGACTGCCGTCTGACTTTACACTAGGTCAGAGCAGGTGTAGATTTCCTGGTGCTAATGAATCTTATCACCTGTTTTGTGCTTTTATCGCCAATGTGGCTGGTCATTGTGAATGTTGTGGTGTGATTTTGTTGCAGATTTTGGCATGGGAACGCCCACTCTGCATCTCATTAGCGATAGTTGCTGGGGTCCTCTGTGGCGATGTTTTTTGTGGCTGCTATCGCGGGTAAACTCGTGCTGTGGGCTGTTTACACCAGCTTGTGAATGGGGAGGTATTTTTATCGCAACTTTGGCTGCGATAAATTGCCGTTGACTTTGCGATAGTTTCTTGTGAATATGCCCCACTGTATTTTCTTGTATGAGGTGTGTCTTGTTTGGATCAGAACTCATGGGTGTATTTGTGTGTGTATGATTTTTTAGAGTGGTAATATTATGTTATGAAACACATTTAATTTGCGTGTAATTCAATAAATTGTCAACTCCTCTTAAGATCTAGAAGAAACCCTTGGATGGGGTTTTCTCAATGAGATTTTTTATAGGCAATGTCTTTTGTAAATATTTGCTTGTTGTATTCGGTCGTACATGTTACGTTTGTATTTAGTGTTGTTCTCATGTAGAATTGTATATATTTGTGTATATTTATGTGGTTTTATTACTTGCAACCCTGATGAAGCCTTTTTTAAGGTGAAACGCGTTGGCTACCCATGTGTGAGAGAAATGAAAATAAAAAATTATGAATTAAAGAAAATAAACTAATCCATCAATCAAGACTTGCGACTGTTTATTCACTTACCTGTTAATTCTTTGAAACTCAGGGCCTCATTTATAAGAAGTTGCGCATCACTGCGTGAAAGCAGCGATGCAACACTTCTCAGTGCGCCCTCCTTGCGACACCAATGATGCGTCATATTTACAGTATGACGCATCATGTCGCAAGGAATGACAGATACATCAGTATTACTGACGTATCTGTCGGCGCAAAAGTGGCGCATTGCTGGAGTTGTGTCGGAAGTCTCCAGCAATGTTTGGGCCTGTGTCACCCTTACGCCTGCCATGCATTTGCGTCCTAAAAGTGGCGCAGTGAAATCTCATAGATTTCGCTGCGCCACTCCTGCGATCCTATCCTGCGGAGCAACGCCCACCCTGCATACATTATCTCTGGCGCAGGTGTAATGTAGCGCAGGGGTTTACGACGTAAATATGGTGCATTATTTACGCCACCACAGTGTCACAAAAAGTGACCCACCGGAGGCGTAAATGTGACGCAGGCCTTCATAAATAAGGCCCTCGGTCTTAAGCTATGTTTATATCTACATCAGTGATCTGTCGATGCAGTACTCAGGTGATGGCTTCAGGTGCTGTGGTTTTTCTATCCCTGGCTGCATTTCCTACATGCTCAGTGGTCACGTGTTTATAGTGCTTCGTCGTGCAACAAGTCAGCATAGCGCTTTGAAGCCGGGCTGAGGCTACCGGCTCCAGGGGGTGCAAACATGACCTCTCTTTCTGCTTGTCCCACTATCAGGCAGTGGAATTGACTCTTCCCTGGAAGGTAAACACGGCCGCACATTTTTCCAGTAAATATGCACTTCTCCTCCCCCTACCCCCCTCCCCCCCCAGGATAAAGTCCAGGTATTTTACCAGCAGGGGTTGGGCGAGAGCCAGGCAGGCTGAGCCCCCCCTGGGGTCTCTTCACATCTGCCCTTCATTTCACAATTCCGCAGAAATGTTGAATTTCCATGGAAAGGCCCCCCCACAGCCCCCCCTCTCTCGTTCCAGAGGGGCCGCCCCCGCCTCCCCCTAAGCACAAGGGGGGGGGGGGGGGGGGGGTCCGTGCATTTACATTAAATGATGTAAGTTGTACAAAGTACTTCACGGGCCCCAGAGGCCAAAGCCCTTCAAAGCATGAAGCTGAGACCCTGAGGGGGGCAGGGAGGAGGGGAAAAAACAACAACATATACACACAGACTTTAAATAAAACATAAATGCAGGTTAAAGTTATGGGAACAGATACATTCTTTTTATGCTCTGAAAGCTCAGTTGGGTTATACGATCGAGCACTGCAGATGTGTGTGTAACTCGACAATGACGTGTATTTATAGCGCCTCCTGCGCCTGCAAGCGCTGTGAATGTATGCAACGCATTACTGTAAATGCATGTTTCACTGAGGGGCTGAGAACTCAGTGGCGCAGGGCAGCTCAGCGAGTCACCTCACTGCCCTGCCCTGCGCTGCCCTACACTGCCCTGCGCTGCCCTGCACTGCCCTGCCGTACACGCACTGCCCTGCGCTGCCCTGCACTGCCCTGCACTGCCCTGCCCTGCACTGCACTGCCCTACGCTGCCCTGCACTGCCATGCACTGTTCTGCCCTACACGCACTGCCCTGTGCTGCCCTGCACTGCCCTGCGCTGCCCTGCACTGCACTGCCCTGCACTGACCGGCCCTGCGCTGCACTGCCCTGCGCTGCCCTGCACTGCCCTGCCCTGCACTGCACTGCCCTGCCCTGCACTGCCCTGCACTGACCGGCCCTGCCCTGCGCTGCGCTGCGCTGCCCTACACGCACTGCCCTGCGCTGCCCTGCACTGCACTGCCCTGCACTGCCCTGCACTGCCCTGCGCTGCCCTGCACTGCGTCACAGGGAAAGGGCAGGGATGCGCCACATTTATGCAACACTGTGCATCCCTGTCCTGCGCTGGCGGTATTTCAGAAGCCGAGCGCCAACGTGGGCCCCCTCGCACCAATGTTTGTGAGCAGGAAGGGGCCCCTTGCACACTTTTACCACAGCCAGCTCCCAGCACCCTTTTATCACAGCCCCTGCCCACTTTTACCAAAGCCCCCTGCACACTTTTACCACAGCCCTCTTCACACTTTTACCACAGCCCGTCCACACTTTTAACACAGCCCCACCACACTTTTACCACAGCCCCTGCCCACTTTTACCAAAGCCCCCTGCACACTTTTACCACAGCCCTCTTCACACTTTTACCACAGCCCGTCCACACTTTTAACACAGCCCCCTGCTACCACAGCCCCTACAGACTTTCACCACAGCCCCCTGCAGACGTTCACCACAGTCCCCTGCACATTTTTACCACAGCCCCCGCACACTTTTACCACAGCCCCCTCCACACTTTTACCACAGCCCCTGCCCACTTTTACCAAAGCCCCCTGCACACTTTTACCACAGCCCTCTTCACACTTTTACCACAGCCCGTCCACACTTTTAACACAGCCCCCTACTACCACAGCCCCTACAGACTTTCACCACAGCCCCCTGCAGACGTTCACCACAGTCCCCTGCACATTTTTACCACAGCCCCCGCACACTTTTACCACAGTCCACTGCACACTTTTACCACAGCCCCTCCACACTTTTACCACAGTCCACTGCACACTTTTACCACAGCCCCCTGCACACTTTTACCACAGCCCCCTCCACACTTTTACCACAGCTCCCTCTGCACTTTTACCACAGCCCCTGCACACTTTTACCACAGCCCCCTGCTACCACAGCCCCAGGCACACTTTTACCACAGCCCCCTGCACACTTTTACCACAGCCCCCTGCACACTTTTACCACAGCCCCCTCCACACTTTTACCACAGCCCCCTGCTACCACAGCCCCTAAAGACTTTCACCACAGCCCCCTGCAGACGTTCACCACAGTCCCCTGCACATTTTTACCACAGCCCCCGCACACTTTTACCACAGCCCCCTCCACACTTTTACCACAGCCCCTGCCCACTTTTACCAAAGCCCCCTGCACACTTTTACCACAGCCCTCTTCACACTTTTACCACAGCCCGTCCACACTTTTAACACAGCCCCCTACTACCACAGCCCCTACAGACTTTCACCACAGCCCCCTGCAGACGTTCACCACAGTCCCCTGCACATTTTTACCACAGCCCCCGCACACTTTTACCACAGTCCACTGCACACTTTTACCACAGCCCCTCCACACTTTTACCACAGTCCACTGCACACTTTTACCACAGCCCCCTCCACACTTTTACCACAGCCCCCTCCACACTTTTACCACAGCCCCCTGCTACCACAGCCCCTACAGACTTTCACCACAGCCCCCTGCAGACGTTCACCACAGTCCCCTGCACATTTTTACCACAGCCCCCGAACACTTTTACCACAGCCCCCTCCACACTTTTACCACAGCCCCTGCCCACTTTTACCAAAGCCCCCTGCACACTTTTACCATAGCCCTCTTCACACTTTTACCACAGCCCGTCCACACTTTTAACACAGCCCCCTGCTACCACAGCCCCTACAGACTTTCACCACAGCCCCCTGCAGACGTTCACCACAGTCCCCTGCACATTTTTACCACAGCCCCCGCACA
This sequence comes from Lissotriton vulgaris, assembly GCF_964263255.1. Lineage (NCBI taxonomy): Eukaryota > Metazoa > Chordata > Amphibia > Caudata > Salamandridae > Lissotriton > Lissotriton vulgaris. The sequence goes on along the minus strand of NW_028254342.1, from coordinate 48,021 downwards.
CTTTTACCACAGTCCACTGCACACTTTTACCACAGCCCCAGCACACTTTTACCACAGCCCCACCACACTTTTACCACAGCTCCCTCTGCACTTTTACCACAGCCCCTGCACACCTTTACCACAGCCCCCTGCTACCACAGCCCCAGGCACACTTTTACCACAGCCCCCTGCACACTTTTACCACAGTCCCCTGCACACTTTTACCACAGCCCCCTCCACACTTTTACCACAGCCCCCTGCACACTTTTACCACAGCCTCTTGCTACCACAGCCCCTACAGACTTTTCCCACAGCCCCCTGCACACTTTTATCACAGCCCCCTCCACACTTTTACCACAGCCCCCTGCACACTTTTACCACAGCCTCTTGCTACCACAGCCCCTACAGACTTTTACCACAGCCCCCTGCACACTTTTATCACAGCCCCCTCCACACTTTTACCACAGCCCCCTGCACACTTTTACCACAGCTCCCTCCGCACTTTTACCACAGCCCCCTGCTACCACAGCCCCTACAGACTTTTCCCACAGCCCTTCAGTATGCCAGCGCTAATATTTTGTCATGGGTGTCCCACATGCCAAGGATTACCTCTAGTGTGCCAGTGCAAGTCTTTGGTCACATGTTCTTTCCATGCTAAGTTTTCCCATTGGCATGCAGGTGCCAGCATTTTGGCTGCTCCCCTTTATGACCTTCTCGCCACACATAGACTGACCCCAACTCACGCATGGAAAGAAGCACGTTCGAAGGCCTGGCACCCCCAACAGACCTTCCGGGACATCTCCAGAATTGACTACATCATGGTCAGTAAAACAATGGCGGCCAGCTTGAAAGACTTTGTTGTCGTGGATAGGACTGAAAGTGAACACAGGCCATTAAACGCGGTGTTTCAGCTGGAAAGACCCTCAGCCACCATCCTCCGAGTCATCGGAGAGTCAAGAGGGGATGAAAAACACAGTCTCCTGAAGAGGATCAAATGGTCAGATAAGATAGGCAAGAAGCTTCAAACTTGGTTAGATCAGAACCAGGAAGAGAGCTCATCAACGTCGATCGCACCCATAAAGAACTGGGAGAATATAGTAGAGGATCTACAAGAGAAGATCGGTCAACATCGAGCCTCCAGGGCCAAAGTCCAACCAACTGGTGGACGCATTTGCGTAACCAAAGACATACGTGAAAATAAACGGCTCCTGTGAAAGGCACTCAGAATAAAGAAAAAAAGGGGGCACAAAAACGGAGGGTCCATCGGGCGCATCACAGAGGGCAGCGCTAAGGAAGAAACTGTGGGAACACAAAAAACCCACATAGAGAGGGAATGGCTGTAAGTTTTCCTCCTGCATAAGCAGAAGAATCCAGCAGGATTATGGAGACATATAAATCAGCTGAGCGGTAGCGGGGCCCTAGGAGAAAATGGAGTAACAGAGCAAGACTGGCTGCCCCAGGTGAAGCAATTATATCCAATAGCTACTTCACATAGAGCCAGCTCTGAAGAGACCACCAGCGGAGCAGGACAATCTTACCACTCCAGGGCAAGTGCAGGAGTAACAACTTATAGCCCTGGTATCACACCCACTGGCCAGAAAGTACAGGCCGAGGTGCATTGCACACCGCCAGTCCAGATAAACCCTCAAATGATCATGAAGATCCTTAATCGCTTCGCTGCGGCGGCATTTCCGCCGCAGCGCTAGGAGGGAGGGGGGGTCGCGTGGCGCTCCCATGCTCGTGACGGAACCGCTCCGTCACGAGCCTCGGGCGCGCTGTGCTTGTGATGGAGCGGTTCTGTCATTGCCCCGCCAGCTCAATTGAACGTCCAGCGCAGGCAGCACAGCACAGCGCGACTGAGGCTGGTGATGGAGCGGTTCCGTCACCAGCATGGGAGGGGTTAAGAAGATGAAGAACGACGGGGTCCCCGGGCCCAATGGGCTACCAGTGCCGGTCTTCAAAAAGGCCCCCGACTTTTGGCCAACAACATTAACCCTTCTCTACAATTACATTTTCTCGACCGCCAAAACCCCTAATTCTTGGAGGGGCTCCATACTGGTCCCAATTTTTAAAAACAGAGACCGCTTGAAGCAATCAAATTATAGGCTCATCGCCCTGCTTGATCTGGAAGCCAAGGCCTATGCCCACCTCCTATTGAAGGATCTTGAGACTTGGGTGGAGGAAAAGAACATCATCCCCTTCCACCAGCCTGGCTTCAGTTCACAATCATCGAACATGAATAATGTACTGGCACTAGCACACCTATCAGCCCAGGAAGCAAGAAAGGAAAAGCCCCCACTGTTTTGCTGCTTCATCGACTATAGCACAGCCTTCGACAAAGTGGTACGCAGAAGACTATGGTGGGAACTAGAATGATGCGGCATCCCACCAAACCTCTTGAAGACAATTAATCACTATACGAGGATACTTGGGTACGGGTCAAAACAAGTGCCAGCAAAGTGTCTCCTAAAATAACAACGACCAATGGGTTAAAACAAGGTTGCATGCTTGCCCCCATCCTTTTTAACCTGTATACGGTGGATTTGGGGGGACGCCATGAAAGGAGCCAGCCTAGTAGCACTAAGGCTAGGAAACGTGAAGTCGCTGGTGCTACAATATGCTGATGATACCGCCATAATGGATCACACGAAGGTGGGCCTCCAAAAAGCCCTAAGCGCACTGAACAGTTATAATAACGACAACAATCTGACAGTTAACCAGGAGAAGGCCAAGGTTGCCATCTTCGTGAGCTACCATCTGAGAAAGAAGGTACTGTGGCAAATTGGAAATCTGCTAATCAACACAGCGGGTTTATATAATTACCTAGGGGATTTGCTTACGGAGCGAGCCAAGTTTACGAAGTGACGCATCTAGGCAGATGCGTCACTTCGTAAACCCCTGCGCTTCATTATTCCTACGCCAGGTGTAATGTATGCAGGGTGGGCGTTGCCCCGCAGGAAAGGATCGCAGGAGTGGCACACCGAAATCTATGAGATTTCACTGCGCCACTTCTAGGACACCAATGCATCTAAACCTTACCCCCTGTCTCATGGCAGGCGTATGGGTGACGCAGGCCCTTTCACATGTGAAAGGAACATTGCTGGAGTTGCATCAGACTTCCGACACAACTCCAGCAATGCGCCACTTTTGCGCCGACAGGTACGTCAGTAATACTGATGTATCTGTCATTCCTTGCGACATGATGCGTCATACTGTAAATATGACGCATCCTTGGAGTTGCAAGGAGGGCGCACTGAGAAGTGTTGCATCGCTGCTTTCACACAGTGATGCGCAACTTCTCATAAATGAGGCCCTGAGTATCAAAGAATTAACAGGTAAGTGAATAAACAGTCTCAAGTCTTGATTGATGGATTAGTTTCTTTTCTTTAATTCATAATTTTTTCTTCTTACTTTCTCTCACACATGGGTAGCCGACGCGTTTCACCTTAAAAAAGGCTTCATCAGGGTTGCAAGTAATAAAACCACATAAATATACACAAACTTATACAATTCCATATGATAACAACACTAAATACAAAGGTAACATGTATGACCGAATACAACAAGCAAATATTTACAAAAGACATTGCCAATAAAAAATCTCATTGAGAAATCCCCATCCTAGACCTTAAGAGGAGTTGACAATTTATTGAATTACTAAGTACACGCAAATTAAATGTGTTTCATAACGTTATATTACCACACTAAAAAATAATACATTCACAAATACGCCCATGTGTACTGAGCCGAACAAGACACACCTCCTACGATAAAATACAAAAATGCAGAGTGTATTCTGTTGTATGAGGTCCATAACTTCTAGGGGCTCATGTCATTGTTTTTTTAGGTCGAGCCTACACAGCGCATGCGCTGTCGCAAGACCTATAATAAATACCAATAGTGAGGGTAATTTCTCCTGCCGCTTACCATTGGTTAAATATGGCATCGCTTTTCTTATATCGCCTATGGTTGGGAGGCGATCCGACATGTCACTTCCGTTTTTGGAGGAAGCAGCACCGACCAACTACAGTATAGTTACCCTGTAGGTCGATATCTCTTTCTTTTTGGGACTACCTCACTTTCTCAGTGTCCCTGGCCTCGTAAACAAATGCATGCAGTGTCCCAGAGAAAACATCCTTTGGTTTCTTTGTTCCTGAGGGACACTCAGGCTGAAGCAGCGCCAGAGGGGGTATACACGGCAGTCAGTTTCACCTCTCCAAAGCATCTGACAGAACCTGTGAGCTCACAGGGTACTGGCATCCTCACCATACGGGTAACTTAGCTAGCCTGGCGCCCAGTGATATGCCTTACTTAGCGGGCGGGCGAGTGTTCAGAAGTTATATTTGGTAACGCCTGTAATTGGCAAATGACTGGACTAGAATGAATCGAACCACACATACATACATTTTATGTGCAGCACACCCTTTCTTTTTGGCACCATTTATATTTGAAATCCTACTTATTAAACCCAGCCAAGTACATAAGTATCAAGCAAATCCGCATTCACAAACGGCGTTTGTGAATGCGAATTTGCTAAATGGTATGTATGTAGGAAAATCTGGTGCAAAACAAGGAATCGCAAAATTTGTGATTCCTTATTTTGCAATTGCATGTAAGGAATCACAAATTTTGCGATTCCTTAAATGCAATGTATGAAGCAAAAAAAAATACAAATTGTCCTTAAGGAAGCACAAATTACCACCAACTATAAGTTGGTGGTAATTTGCGCATTCCTTGAAAAATGCACATTTTTGCATTTTTCAAAGTGCCATGTGACGCACATACATGCCCTTAGGGCATTTATGTGCGCCACATGTGCACCCATGCTTATTTCAGGGGTGCAACAGGGTGTCTTTGAGACACCCCTGCACCCTTGAAATTATTCTCAATTTGCGATTCTCAAATTGCCAATCGCAAATTGAGAATAACTTCCCATTCATTCCTATGGGCCTCCTGACTCATAAAAATGAATGGGAAAGTATTCCTTAATTGCGATTAGCAATTTGCTAATCGCAATTAAGGAATACTAAGAATTCGCAAGAAAATAGCGAATTTGTACAAACATCCCAATTTGCGATTCTGAAATCGCAAATCAGGTGGATGATACATATGGCCCTAAGTCATTAGTTTATCTGATCGCCTTGTTCTCTTCTGCACAGGTCAGCAGCGGGGCCAACGTGGTATAGGCACAGAACAAGGATTTATTGAAAGTCTGCAAACTTCAAACAACGATAATTGGAGAAGGACAGATGAGACGCAAACTGTTAGCCCCAACTTATTTCTGTGCGTTTTGTGACTGCGCATATGCTTGTAACTTGAATAATTGTGCATTTGAAAAGGCCATGTCACTGGACATCTTGGCGCCGAAAAACTGATGAACCCATTTCAAGTACCAAAACAACGAACGCACAATTAGCTGAGCGACGTGAGGTATTCTCGATTTTTCTTCTTAAATCTCACATTTACGGATTGAACTCTGAAATACCATGGGACCAAGCTATAAGGTACAACTAATAATATGATATTGATCGGCATTTTGTCTACCTTAGAAATATAGGAATACCTATGGAGTTCCATCTAGCGCCTCCTGGTCTCTTATGGACATTTGGGTTTTATACCTCGCATATATCAGATGTGTTCTCCCCTGCCGTGAGTTTCATGGTCCAGCATATACGGTTATTATACCTTTCTCCTTGTCATCTTTGCCATCATTATTTTAATTTGTTTCTCACAAATATATAACGGGCTAACAGCATATTAGTGCGCAATTTCGTTCTTTAACATTTAGCAATATCCGGGCATCTCTCCTTACTGTATGCTTACTGCGCAAGTGCACCCACATCAGTGTATGTTACCTTTGGCCATAGCATTACAGAAGGTTTTCTCATCTTGGTAGGCTTCTGCATTAGTGACTGCTTATATATATTTTTTTCATCCCCGTCGCTCATTTGGGGAAGGCTAAATATAGCCTGTCTCTGGGCAGAATACACTTCACAGTTAACTTAGAGGTAGGACAGAAGACATGGTGGACACGAGGTACCACATGGCATACAAAATGGCCGACAGAAATACAAAATGGCTTCTCAATAACGGGCAAGATAACATAATACTCAACAATTCTTAACCTGAGCACTTCTAGGTAAAAAGTACAAAAGGTCCAATCAAAATACTGATTCTTCAATTAAGTGATTTTCAAAATATTTTCTTCTTTATTTCTTCACAGTTCATATGCAGTCACAGCGCACAGTTCTTCCAATCACTTCCTTAACGTACAATTCATTGCCAACACGTGTTTCGTCCTGCTAATAAGCCTAAGGACTTCGTCAGGGCTAAAAGCAAGTGACATATACACTTGATTAGATGTTGATACAATAAACCATAGTAAGTTCATTTTTAACTAAATACTAATCAAATTAACGTCAGATGTACAGTATAATCTCACATGTTAACACAGGGAAAAAACATTTCATAAACTAGTATGACTGCTAAATGATTTTCTTTACATCTCCAGTTGGTTATGAAATGTGACAACAAGATAAAGTGCTATTGCTGAATAAAACTAAGAAGAACAGATAAGGTCATCCACCAAAGAATACACCGTGCAGATAAATGGAGAAATTACCTAAATAGCCTAATACATGGTCGTATAAAAAACCTCCTTTATGCGGAAGTATTACTAAAGATTAATATAATGCTAGATTTACCAATTGAGAAAGGTCTCTGTGGGGTAATATCTAATGGGTTTGTTCTTTTTGTGACGAAAAGCAACCTATTTAGAGGGATACATGTATTTTAGTATTTTAATAATATCTATAATATAGCGTTACCGATTACTATATACTGCCGCTAATTATCTACCTATTGGAAACAAAGTCACATCGTATTTATAGGTTAGAAGGCGGCACAACAATGCTCTGACAATATTAGTTGACTTGGAAATCCTTCGTGTAACTCAAAGGTGCTACTTTATATAATTCTGAAAGAGATATCGGACTCATAAATCTAAGTTGAACACAACACGTATCACCTTCCTTATTTATCAGAAAAATAGCTAGATGTATCTTAAGTAGCAGTCTCTAGTATCAGATATACTAGCTGGGTCTCAATATTTTTAATCTACCCATATATCTACATATTCATGGAAAAACTATATGATAAAGTTTACCTGATTAGTAGCTTATTCCCCACTTGTATCGCAACTTTAGATTTCTAGATAAGTAATATCTGGAACTGTTATTGGAAGCCATAGACGTAAAAGCATAGTTAAGATAAGAAATACCACTAACTTGTGCTTACTAGATAGCGGTATAAAGTTATTAGAGTAATATTAAAATTACCTTCACTTTATTTAAGGAGTCACCAAAAAACGGGCACTCTCATTTATGATCGAAAATTTCCTATATTCTTATATACCTGTTAAAAAGATAGTATCTATACTAAAAGCTATATTATCTTCCCCGTTTTAGTATGTCTCGTGCGGTATCAGGAATCCATGGCAGCTCGGCGTCTAGCACCCGCGCCATGTTGGATAGGGCTATTTATAGTAGTCTCAACGAAGATGGACTAATGTGCGGTCCGTAACGACTCAGCGTCTAGCACCCGCGCCATATTAGTTAGGGTAAATAACCACTTATGGGGAAGACGGACTATTGCGAGGTCCCAGAACGTATGAAACGTATAATCATCAGTTCTTTAGAGATATCTTATGCGAACCTGTAGTAGGTATCAATTACAGGTCCTTATTTCCTCACACACTTAACTTGCAGTTTGTTACGATTTTTAATAAAAATGTAGTATGTCCAATAATCAATGCATATAAGTTATTACGCTCTTCACGGGTATAAAGAAATAATTAAAATATTCATCCATATCCCCAAAATTATGTCAGATGTTCCAAAGTTTATTAACTGCACTAGAATAGGCTCTAGTGAAAGGTTGACAATTAAGGACGGCATCTTGGCATGAGTTATTCTGAAACAAAGGAAGAGCCTAATTCTAACATCTTGGTTTAATATTATATATGGTTTCTAATTTTGACCTATATATAAGTCCTGTAATATGAGTTAATATGTGACTCAGATAATAGAGAGAAGAGAAAAGAAGGAATCAAAAAAGAAATTATAGAACAATTCATATATAAGTATATGAGGAACCATCATTCGTATACATTATTAGAGACAGTCGAAAGCATGGGACTTCATTATTAGTAATTCACAGTGTGAAGGATATAGCTAATCCCAAATGTAGAGAGTATATATACACCCTTATATACTAATTACGTGCATATGCTGGTAAAATCTTCTTAAGCTAGTTATTATGATATTAAAATCCTAAAATACGGTTTAGCTAAAACAGGAAAGAAAAGCGAACTTGTGATTATGTACAGAACATAACATAACACATTTATGTAAACAGCATTAAAGGTACAATATATTGAGTTCTAAACATTGAGTATCAATACGGAAATTATAAAGTGCAAATTACTGAAGATATTATTAGTCACACTTTTTTAGTATTAGTATGGTCATTACATTTTAATATTTTCATCCCAAAAAGTATTGCATCTCACTATCTACGTTAATCCCCTGTTCTACAGCATGTAATCTGATTATCCAACGTACTTGTGCTTGACGAACTCTAAGCTCCCTATTCCCTCCCCTCATGTTCGGAGGGATACTTTCTAGTCCATGAAAAGAGAAGCCTTTATTTGGACACTTTGCTGCATGTAACCCTACAGGGTGTCTTTCATCCATATTTTTAAAAGCACGATAATGTTCAGAAATACGTTCTTTCATGCTTCTGATGGTGCTTCCCCACATATATCTTTAAACATTTACACACTATAACTAAGACTACATATTTAGTTAAACAGTCAATATGTCGTAAATATTTAATTTACCATCTTAATTTCTATGCAGGTAAGTACTTAATCAATAATAACTCAATCGGAAAGAAAAAAACAGAGTCCGTGGTGTTAGAGTTCTTAGGGGTTTTATTCCTTAAAAAGGAATGGTCATGACTGGATATCGGATTCTTACCACCACAGGGGTGTAAGAAGGGATAGAGCAATATTTTATTGACATTACATTACTTTTATACTTAATATACACAATAGAAGTCAATGCAGAAGGCGTAACAGCTGAGAGAAACAAGATAAAACACACACGTGGTCATGATACGTAATTAGGAGGCGTGAACTAGGCGTGAACATAGAAGTGTGTGCGAGAAACGTCACAGGTAGGTGTCATAAGTGGGTGGCAACAGGAGCAGAATCTTGCAATGTCAGCAGGAATCTGAGGCCTGGATGCGCGCGCAGCTGCATGACGTGTGATTGACGTGAAGCTGGGGGGTGCTGGGGACTTGACATTTAAACTGACGGAAAGAGACAGAAGTCTGGCATGTCAGATCAACTTGTGCTTCTATCATATCTGATATCTGATGTTTAGGAACTGAACTATCTGGGCGGAAAGGTCTCTGGGGCAGAAGCTATTCTATACTGACTGTGAGTGCGTGTATAAGCGCCTAAGAGTCTGCATGAGAAGCGTGGGGGCATGGGCCTTCCATGGTAGCATGGTAACAGAGGCTATGAATTACTTGCACAGAAACAGTAAGGTCAAGCCCTTTTGCTCTGCAGCTAGGGGAATGTTTACTTAAACTAGTAGGCAGGAATGCATCTTCGGAGAGGGAAACAGATAACTCGAAGGTTGAATTCATTCTTGGCAGGCAGCAGGCTGAGCTGAGCGCGGTGGGCCGCGCTGGAAGTAAGGCAGAGTTCACAGGTACGGGGGCAGCCTGGGCAGCCTGGGCAGCCTGGGCTGAGGCTTTCAGAGTCAGAAGGCAGACAAAAGGCTCGATAGCAGAATTCCGGGCCTACTTTGCCAGAGCTGAAAAACGTGTAAAGTACACTACAAAAAGACGTTGGCATAGCATACTTAGGAACGGACAATTCAACCCATTCAGGGTGGGTCTGAAAGAGGACATGTTAACGTTGGACGCAAATGTATTTGCGTCTTCATAGCTGGCACAGGAGGGAAGTTACATGCACTTTAAACTCGTACTTGGAGAAGGTGGGGTACACAATAGGGAACATAACTTGACCAAAAATGTATATTTCCTCATTCCCTCCTTGTTCCCTACGGACCCTTCATGATATCTCGATCATCATGAATCGATCAGTCTGTTCTTGTAACATAATTTGCTCGTCTTTCTTCCGTTGTCGGTTTGAGAGAAAACTGGAATGTTCAATGCACGATGTGGCGCACAGTCCACATATCGCCGGCCCACACTGTAGGCACAGGCAGCAACTGAATACTATGACAAGGCCAATGCCTAGGAAGGATAGGATCTTCCATCCCCAAGCGGTCAACGTTGTCCAGAACCAACCGGACCAAGTCCAGGTGCCTGGATTCTGATGTATTAAACTCGCAATTTTGTGAAGACGTGTAATAGCTTTGTATACAGATGGCGCGTTTTCTGGAATGAAAACACAGCAACTTGACCCGATGACCTTACAAGCTCCACCTCTATCTGCCAAGATGACGTCAATAACGAGACGATTTTGAAGGACAACAATCCGCATAGCAGACTGCTCCTCTGTTAAGTTACCTAGGGCAGAGGCAGTTTCATGTACTACTGCTTCAAGTGTTCTAGTTAATCTACGTATTAATTTGCTGTTTTGGACAGGACCTGTGAAGAAAAAGAATCCTTTATTAAAATCTGTGTATTGCTCCCATGCCGTTTCAGTATAGTCGACAATCGGAAGATCTCTTCGAAATCTATCTTTTACTAGATTTGTATTTCTATGATAATCAGGAGGAGCTAGGAAAACAGGGGGCAGAAGGAAAGCAATGTAACAGGTACCATCCCAATCTGGAGGTAAACGTATGTATGCGGTATGGCTACAAACAAAGTAGGAATGACGTGTAGCTCGAAATGAGAACCTACCCTCATCAGTGAATTCGACCACAGTAGTACATTTACTATGACCTAAGTGTACTGAACCTTTCTTTCTAACACAAAGATGACCTGTGACTGGGAATACTGACATAACGGGGAGAATGGGTGCAGCTTCGGACTCAATAGTAAGAATCATAAGGTTAACTGTGTAATTACCTAATCCATATACTTCGTTTTCTAGATCAGTTCCTATTCTAACGGATCGTCCACTTTTATCAGGGTAACAGACGTCGAACAGAACTGAATTCAGGTTTCCCCAAACCCAGCCCCCTTCGCGGGTAACAGCAATATCAGAATCTAAAGAATTAATCAATCTACTCCATGCACCACAGGAGCCATTGTGAGTGAAGGGATACGGAAAGAGGGGCAGAACTCCCTTGTATTTCTGGTGGGGAGGGAGTCGGCCACATATCCAACAGTTTGTAGCATTGCTCGTCTGATGGGAGTGATGTAACATGCTAATGAATGTGTTGTTGCGCAGCGCAAGTCTGTAAGATAATTCGTGAGGGGGTAATGTACTAAAAGAATGTTCAGCAGAAACATTGTAAGCAGATTGTTCACGCTTGAAAATAGGGTAATAGATGGGAAGCAGTATACTTGCAACAATAATCAGAAGACTTAGAAAAAACATAATTAATAATGTCACTATACAGTGACTACGCAGTGATTTGCAATAGGTACGTTTCTTGAATTGTCTCTCTCTCTCTCTATCTCGATCTAGGGGATACATGTCAGAAACTATTTAACCGATTCACCTAGGGAAGGACTTAAACAATTAAACTGTCTGACTTGCTAGATCGGAGTTTTTGTTTATACTCCTCTTGCGGAGTTTTCTCTCGTACGGGTACTTTAAAGTCACTAGGTTTAATACAGTCTTTGGTGGGGGTGGACGAGTCTGGGTCTGGTTTCAGTTCGTTGCATTGTTTAATATGACTCATATGGACCCACCCCTTTCTGCCCTCCACCTTCACTGCGGTCCTCGTAGTAAGAAGGACGGTCTTCGGCGCTTTCCAGCGGGGCTCCAGCGGACTTTTCCTGTCGAAGTTCCTAATTAAGACCAGATCGCCAGGACGGACATCATGCGGCTTTACATCAGTGTTGTCAGGAAAAGCTGCGGCAACCTGTGAACGACATGATTGGAGTGCAGACATCAAGGAGGCAAGGTAATCTGTCAACATGTTACAATCAACATCAGTAATTTTCTTAGGAATGGGCGTCCCCCACATATTCGGCGGTCTGCCAAAGACCACTTCGTACGGGGATAGTCCTGATCTCGAGTGGGCAACCATTCTCATATAGAACAGTGCAACTGGCAGGGCGACTATCCAGTCGACCCCTTTCTCCTGGCATATTTTGGCAAGGCGGGTCTTTAGTGTCTGGTTATGCCTCTCTACCAGGCCCGCGGCTTCGGGATGTCGGACACAATGGAATCTCCACTGATATCCTCGCAAAAGGGAGACATGCTTCATGAGTTCGGATGAGAACGGCTGTCCGTTATCTGAGTACACGACACGAGGCAGGCCGTATCGTGGGAAGAATTCTCGAACCAGCTGCCTGGCAGTGGTCGGGGCAGTGTAGTCTGGGACTGGATATGCTTCGGTCCAACGAGAAAGTGCACAAACAACTACAAGGACATATTTGAATCCTCGACAACGGTCCATCTGGATATAATCCATCTGGAGGACTTCAAAAGGGTGATCGGGAGGATGAAATCCACCTTGCTCTACAGGGACGCTTTTACCTGGATTGAACTGACAACAGATCATGCAAGTACGCACTTTCTGTTTTGCTGCTGCTCGTAAGTGTTTGTTGTACCAGAGATTCTGTAAACTGTCTAACATAGCTTTTTCTCCTAGATGTGCAGGACTATGTGCTGTATTTATCATGCTTTGGACCATTGAGTCGGGGAGGAACCATGTAGATTTTCCCTTTGTGACCCATCCTTGATCTGTCTGGATCCCTCCTAGTTCAGTCCATTTCTTTATTTCATCTGCAGTAGCATGTGTCTGAATATCGATTACATCTAGGGTGGGATCCCTGACTGACATACACTGAGTTGGTACTATTGTCTTTGTCACATCAGTAGTCTGGGTGTGAGTTAATGCTGTATGTTTTGCTGTCTGGTCTGCCAGGTCGTTACCCTGGGAAACAGAATCTGTAACTTTAGTATGTGCTTTACACTTCATAACGGATATGCCTGAAGGCAGATGTATTGCTTCTAACAGTGCTTGAATGAGGGGACCGTGTTGGATCTTGGCACCATGAGAGGTCAAGAAACCTCTTTCTTGCCATAACATGCCGAAGTCGTGTACAACTCCGAACGCATAGCGGGAATCAGTGTATATGTTAACATTTCTGTTCTTGGCTAGAATACAAGCTTGGGTCAGAGCGATGAGCTCCGCCGCTTGAGCAGACAGTGTGTCAATACGATGTGTTTCTTTAACTTCAGTTTCAGTGGTCACGGCATAGGCGGCCACTAATTCTCCTGTACTTGTTCTCATGCATGAACCGTCCACATAAAGTGTCAGGTCTGGATTTTCCAGTGGAACATCTGTTAGATCTCGTCGAGGTTTTGTTACTGTATTAATGATCTCTATGCAATCATGCGGGGTTGGATCTGTCATAATTGTAGGTAACAATGTTGCGGGGTTCAGAATGCTACAGCGTCTGATTTCTATGTGTGGCTGGAATAGTGTTAATTCATAACCTGTCAGTCGTGCTATAGTCAAGTGCTGAGTCTGGGTTCTGTTTAAAAGAACCTCTACAGAATGTGGAACTTGAACTGTTAATGGATGTCCTAAAACAATTGAGTCACTCTGTCTGATTGCTAATGCTGTTGCTGCTACTGACTTCAAGCACGCAGGGAGTGCCTGAGCTACTGAATCCAATGTACTTGAAAAATAAGCGCAAGGCTTATGTGAACCTGCTTGATCTTGAGTGAGGACAGACAATGCTGTACCCTCACATTCTGTAACAAAAAGTGTAAAAGGTTTGCTGTAACATGGTGTCGCTAGAACTGGTGCTTGGCATAAAGCCTTCTTTAATTCTTCAAAAGCCTGTGTATGTTCCTGAGTCCAAGGGAGGACAGTCGAAGTCGCTGCCTCCTGTGTTGTTAGCTGAATGAGTGGTTTGGCTAGAAATGCATACTGGGGAATCCATTGTCTGCAGTACGAGGTGAGGCCTATAAAGGCCCGCACTTCCTTTTGTGTCTGAGGTTGTGGCACATTTACGATTAACTGAATGCGATCGGGAGTGAGCTGTCTCCCCACTTTGGACAGCAAGTGACCCAAGTACACAACTTGCTGAACACAGAATTGTAGCTTCGAAGGAGACACCTTGTGTCCCTTGTCAGCCAGAAAATGTAAAACTGTCAGTGATGCTTGTTCACATTCGGGCTCACTTCGTGCGGTGATCAGCAGATCATCGACGTATTGCAGTAAAGCGGTGTTAACTGGCATTGTGATACAATCAAGTTGTCTTTTCAGTGCTTGGCTATAGATGCTGGGGCTTTCTGTGAATCCTTGAGGGGCGCGTGAAAATTTGAAACTTCGTCCATTTAAACTGAATCCGAAGAGATATTGGCTCTCTGGATCAATAGGTACACTGAAGAAGGCGTTCTTGAGGTCAATTACAGTAAAGAACGCTGCTTCTGAATCGATAGCAGTCAATAGGGATGATATGTCGGGAACCACAGGGTACTGTGGAATAATGCATTTATTCAGTTCTCTTAAATCAATCACCAGCCGATATACTGGCGGTGCATTGGGATCAGTACGTTTAAGGATCGGAATGATGGGTGAATTACAGATATTGGAGTCGGTTTCTACAACCACTCCTTGGGCAATGAGCTCTTCAATGATTTGCAGTAAAGCCACTACAGCATCGGGTGGTAACTTGTATTGTCTGATTCTGGGTAAAACTACACCTTGTTTGAGTGTAACACGGTATGGTGTAATGTGCATACAACCTACATCAGTTGGGCCTTTTGCCCACAGGTGATCTGGTACATTTTTCAATCTGACATCAAACTCACGTAACACATAATGACCCTTGAAATCCCGCAGAAAGAGTCTAACTCCCTCCGGGGAGCAACAGATCACGGCTCCTAGAGCCTTCAATGTTTTTATTCCTAACAGATTTTCTGGACATGATTTCGTGAGTAACAGGTCTGTAACACGTGATAATGGACCCACAGCCATGGGAACTGGTTTCGATACCTCATTTACAATAGGCTGTCCTGAAAAACCAAGGGAAACATTCTGTGAGCCTGAGAGGGGTGCCCCTGGAACTTCATCATGACTGATTGTGGTACGACTTGCCCCTGTGTCAATTAAAAACTTTCTGTCTTTTCCCAATACTTGACTATGTACATAAGGACCCTCTTGATCTACAGGAATCTCAATAAGAGGCAAGCCACCTTCCCTCTCTAGGCTGTTTCATGTATATCGTGGATAATCGGGATAAGCGGACTGGGCATACTGGTACATCTGTTGTGAAACTTGCTGAGTTGCGGCAATGGGCTGTGGCGGTGATACCGCTACTGTCTGTGCTGTATGTGATGGAGCATGCGTAGGCTGTGTATTCTGTGAAGACTGATGCTGGTTATGGTCTTGTCTAGGCGGATGCGGTCTTTCTTTAGTTTTACCTGTCGCTATATTATGTTTCAGAACTGGGCATTCGTGTACGTAGTGACCTGGCTGCTTGCAATAATTGCATGTCCCTTTAACGGGAGCTGCGGAATGACCTGTCTGGGTCGCACCCTTTCTCTGACCGTCGGCTGGAACCGACTGGGCTACTAACATTTTCATTTTTGTGTCTTTCATGCGTTTCTGTTCCTGATCTTGTTCTTCTCTAATTCTGTTCTGATGGTATTGTAACATCTGTAACATCTGGGATGGCGTATTTGCCTGCCAAGTACTTTCAACTTTGTACACGCGGTTCTTAACTAATGGCAGGGAATTCTCGACTAATTTTGATACAAAAAGATGCGGGTATGACTCACTACTTGGTTTAAGGCCACTATTAATAATGAAACATTTCTCGAATCTTGAATAGAAGTCACTAGTATCTTCATCGTGTTTCTGTTTACAGGACGAGATGGCGTCCCAATCTTCCTTTCTAGTTGTCAATAATCTTGGCAGAACCTGTACTATCAAACCTGGTAATGCTTTAGTTTTCTCCCCAAGGCCTACCCCTGGGACACGTTTGTTCTCTTCGTCTTCTATTTCTGCCCATACAATCTTTTTCTCTCCCACCTCCCATTCTTTCTCCTTGAGTTTCTCGTAGATGCCCGTGGGCAGCAGTACCTTTAACATTTTCATGATATCTTCATATGTGTAATCCCCCATCAGTAACATGTCTTTAAGTTCTCTGTGAAAACCTGCAGGGTCTTTATCATGACACGGTACTAGTTTCTTCATTTCTAACAGTTCTAACTTAGTCAGAGGCGTGTGTACATACACACGTTTCAAGTTATGATCCTCACCCATAACTGGATGCACTTCTCGTAAGGGGTTCTGACTTTCTATGCCATGCAGACGTTCCATATGGTACATTTTCCTTCCTGAGGGCGGAGCGGGAACATATTCGGAGCTTATGAAAGTGTTATATCTGTGGCGTTGTTCTAGAATTATTTGAATTAATTTGGTGCTTAAACCTCTCCATCTATCCATGAGTAATTCTTCCAATGTATCGTGTAAGGGACCTGGATCAGAATGTTGGTTTCTGTATAACGTGAGGAGGTGCTGAATCATGTAAACACCTGCTAATTTCTGTTCGTCTGGGGAAAGGTTCAGGAATGTCTGTGCTACTGTGTCATCATTATATATATCCGAGTTATTAGCCCATAATACTGCTGACCGAGCTAGTTCTTGTTCATCCATAGAATTGAGTACATGGTACCCCATTCGGTCTCGAAGCCTTTTATCAGTCTCCTGGAACTGATGTTCAGTAGAATTCGGATTGATTAAGCCAGAGAGAAAAACTCTCTTGCTTTCTGGACGAATGCCTTTCCTAAGGTAAGCTCCCTTACCTACATATGCTATCGTATCTGTAGTCTTTTCTGGTTCTTCATGTTCTTCCTCCTCCCCGGAGGAGGCATTCTCTTTTTCTTTTTCCTTTTTGTGTATCTCTATTACTTCTTTTCTTATTTTCTTGTACATACTGGATATGCAACCCCCTTTATCATGTTTTCCTTCAGATATATTTTGACCCCACTTGTTGGGTCCATCTAATTCATCCTGGTCTGTCTCAGGCCTGTCTCGTTCTCTTATTAAACAATTTATGAAAAAACGTAGTAGAGACGCTTGAGTGTCGACTTTCTGATAAGCCATGGCTTCCTTAATACTGTCAGGGTCTTCCCCAGTCCGGACAAAATTGTATATTCTATCTAGGTACTCTTTCATTCCTGGGAAGTACAGTAGGTAATCGGTAGCTTGTCGTAAGCGTAGTGATGCTAAAAACATCCTATTATCTTTACCAGGTACTGGGTCGTATCTGCAAACTTGAAGCGGTTCTTTGAGTAAGTCGAGACGGGGTGATTGGAGTATAAAAGGATTCTTTATATCTTTAAGGTGTAATCTACGTGTTGGCGGCGGGGTCTGGGGACCCCCGGACGTGCCTCCTGAGGCTGAAGCTTGAGCGTTATCTCTTTGTGGAGTCTGTGCCGGTACTTGAATTTGTCCTTTAGTAGGATCAGGTAGAAGCTGTTTCGGTAAATTAATTTTAGGTGCGGGAAGTGGCGGAGGTGGTGGAACAGGGGGAATCTGTCGGGCGGGGGAACCTTGTTGTGGTACTGGCGGAATATGATCTTGGGGCGTGTTACCACCCCCGTCCCCGTCGTTAGGCAGGGCGCGGACAGGCAGATTGGTGTAAGCGGGAGCTACATCCTCTAGATAGGAATTCAGGAATATGTCTTTAGTGGTCCTGTGAGTTACTTTAGTTGGAACTAATGGTGGCGGCAGATTTTTCGGTATTCCTGAAATGGCTTCAGGCGAACCTTCGGCCACAAGATACATACCATTTATGAGATTGTTTCGTGCGCGGTCTATTTGCTCTGATTTTATTCGAATCCCTTCAGTAACTAATTCGTTTTCTTGAGCTTTATCTGATTCTTTAAGTCTGTCTTCTCTACGGAGTGCTTTTTCTGTTCGCTTATGTGATTCCTTACGCCAAAATTCTATGGCGTCTTTCTGAGATTGTCTGGCTTTCTTTTTCCATAATGCTTCTTCTACCTTCAAGATGCACTCGGCATCCCATGTTCCGGTAACGGGCCACCTGTGTCTTTCGTCTAGATGCTTAGTATAATCGGCCCACAAATCTAGATACAATATGGCATCTATGCCATGTTTCTGATACATGAAATTTCCAGGCGTGTCCCTAGGGGGGATAGGAATTTCTTCCTCTAGCATCCCTTTCCTAGTTCCTATTTGCTTTAGCTTGTTAAAAAACGGCATCTTGTTCACTTAATACTGAATGCTCAATCCTTGCTATTTAATACTGAATACAGCTAGTTACACAAGAACACAATAATGTACATAAAAACAGTCACTCATACAACGACATTGATCACATGTAAAAAGACATTTAAAAACACTTATTACTACCCCCTATACCGGATGTACTGCTAAACAGCACAGATACACTGCTGAGAACAGTGCAAAAACTTGAATCATCGGATATACTGCTAAACAGTACAGATACACTGTCTAGAACAGTGCAGACCGGACTTGTGTACCCAAACCCGTCTAGATACGTCCCAGCAATGGTACTCACCGGGAAGCACGGAAACAGAAGGCCTCGGAAAACTCGACTGGACAGGACCGGACTCGACTCGACTCGGCACGTGGATACTTCGGAAAAACTGGTGGGCCTCTTGACACCTCGGACCTTGCTTCTTTCGGCTAGGCTCTGGTCGGGATCCTCCGCGCTCCTCACCGCCTCGTCTGGGTGCTAATTGCAGTCTTCGTCACCTCCGTGGGTCAGAGGGAGATACAGGAAATCCTGCCGGTACGCGTAGGTTCCGTCTAACTGATGGCAGGGGACAGAGTTTGCAACGCACCAACCGGCGCGTGAGGTGGGGGAGGGGTCCCTGTTCGGGCGCCAAAATGTCGTAAATATTTAATTTACCATCTTAATTTCTATGCAGGTAAGTACTTAATCAATAATAACTCAATCGGAAAGAAAAAAACAGAGTCCGTGGTGTTAGAGTTCTTAGGGGTTTTATTCCTTAAAAAGGAATGGTCATGACTGGATATCGGATTCTTACCACCACAGGGGTGTAAGAAGGGATAGAGCAATATTTTATTGACATTACATTACTTTTATACTTAATATACACAATAGAAGTCAATGCAGAAGGCGTAACAGCTGAGAGAAACAAGATAAAACACACACGTGGTCATGATACGTAATTAGGAGGCGTGAACTAGGCGTGAACATAGAAGTGTGTGCGAGAAACATCACAGGTAGGTGTCATAAGTGGGTGGCAACAGGAGCAGAATCTTGCAATGTCAGCAGCAATCTGAGGCCTGGATGCGCGCGCAGCTGCATGACGTGTGATTGACGTGAAGCTGGGGGGTGCTGGGGACTTGACATTTAAACTGACGGAAAGAGACAGAAGTCTGGCATGTCAGATCAACTTGTGCTTCTATCATATCTGATATCTGATGTTTAGGAACTGAACTATCTGGGCGGAAAGGTCTCTGGGGCAGAAGCTATTCTATACTGACTGTGAGTGCGTGTATAAGCGCCTAAGAGTCTGCATGAGAAGCGTGGGGGCATGGGCCTTCCATGGTAGCATGGTAACAGAGGCTATGAATTACTTGCACAGAAACAGTAAGGTCAGGCCCTTTTGCTCTGCAGCTGGGGGAATGTTTACTTAAACTAGTAGGCAGGAATGCATCTTCGGAGAGGGAAACAAATAACTCAAAGGTTGAATTCATTCTTGGCAGGCAGCAGGCTGAGCTGAGCGCGGTGGGCCGCGCTGGAAGTAAGGCAGAGTTCACAGGTACGGGGGCAGCCTGGGCAGCCTGGGCAGCCTGGGCTGAGGCTTTCAGAGTCAGAAGGCAGACAAAAGGCTCGATAGCAGAATTCCGGGCCTACTTTGCCAGAGCTGAAAAACGTGTAAAGTACACTACAAAAAGACGTTGGCATAGCATACTTAGGAACGGACTATTCAACCCATCCAGGGTGGGTCTGAAAGAGGACATGTTAACGTTGGACGCAAATGTATTTGCGTCTTCATAGCTGGCACAGGAGGGAAGTTACATGCACTTTAAACTCGTACATGGAGAAGGTGGGGTACACGATAAGGAACATAACTTGACCAAAAATTTATATTTCCTCAAATATGTTGCCTAATTATATATTTTTTGGATCCATTATACTCATAGCCTTTTTTCCGTTATTGCCACTCTGCACATACTGCAATTATTACATTTAAATGAACCCAAATTGTGTTGATGTAACCATGTAGGTCTAGCTTTCAGGTCCCTATGGTAACTTAGGCTGATTATATTACCCAAAGTTTTCCTTTTCTGTAAGTAACACTTGGAAATTTGGGGATACATTTTTGTATTTGGGCATCTGATGTAAGGAGATGCCAATGTTTTTTTAAGATGTTAAATATTTTTTGCAACCAGGGATGAAAACTAGTTACCAATTTCAAAGCTACTTTTTCAAGTTTATCTTGTTCTCTTGGTCTTAAAGTATCCAGCCTATTCAATTTCATAGCTCGATTTTTAGCTTTATATAGAACCTTTTTATCATAACCCCTCAATAGAAATCTTTCTTCCATATCTAGTACCACCTTTTCAAAATCTTCTTCCTTTGTACAGTTTCTACGAGCTCTATAGAACTCGCCATTGGGGATGGCACTAATCTGAGTCTTCGGGTGGGCTCTGTCTGCATGTAGTAATGAGTTACAGGAGGTTACCTTCCTATGCATTCTACTTTTCAGTTTACCCTCCTCTACAAATAGTTCCACATCTAGGAAGGCAAGAGATTCTGTACTATAATGCATCGTGAATTTTAAGGTATGTGAATTAGTATTGAGAAAACCAAAGAATTCTTTAAGTTTAGTTTCACCACCTGTCCATATTAGGAGACAATCTTCTATATATCTGCCAGAATACATGATGGAGTCATGCCATTCAGCCCCATGTTTACCCCAGACATGCACCGCCTCGAACCGTCCCATAAAAAGACAGGCGAAAGACCGTGCAAATCTGAAGCCCATTGCCGAACCACATGTCTGTTGATATCAATCTGTTTTAAACAGGAAGACATTGTGTTCAAGAATTATTCTGGCCATGTCTATCAACATGTTCGAATGGTCAAGTAGTTCTACGGGTCTCTTATATAAGTAATATTTCAATGATTCTAATCCTAGTTCATGAGGTATGTTGGTATATAATGAGACAACATCTATTGTCGCCATCAGCATGGTTTCATCCCAAGGTATATCCACTATGATATTTAAGATATGTTTAGTATCTTGTATTGTCGAGGGGAGGTTGGCTACATATGGTTGTAGATATGTATCTACAAATTCTGAGATTTTTTCTGTCGGACCTCCCACCCCAGACACTATTGGTCTGCCTGGTGGTCTAGTGGCATGTTTATGAATCTTTGGCAGACAATATAGGCAAGGGAAATTAGGTCTATCTACTAACAAATATTTGTACTCATCATCATTTAATAGACCCGCAGAATACCAGGATTTAAGTTGGTCATTAATCACTTTGTTAATGTTAAAGATAGGATTATTGGGAAATTTCACATAGAAATTGTCATTACTTAATTGTTCCAATATTTCATTCTCATAGTATTCCTTATGTAAAATAACTATGTTTCCCCCTTTATCAGCTCTTTTGATTATTATGTCTTTATTCGATGTTAACTGTTTTAAGGCATTACGATATCTGCTGGATAGATTATCCATATACCTAATGTTTTTCGGGTTATTAATTTTCTTCTCAATCTTATCCAAATCAATTTTCACTACCCTATGAAAAGCATCGATATTGTTACCACTACCCAATTGTGGTGTCCATTTGGATTTAGGTTTGAGGCCACTGTCTAATGTTTCATTAGTATTTCCTGTAGGATCCTCATCTCCCTCCAATGCTCTCCTCTCCCTCCAACGCTCTCCTCTCCCTCCAGAACTCTATTCTCCCTCCATCACTCTCCTCTCCCTCCAGCGCTCTTCTCTCCCTCCAGAACACCTCTCTCACTCTAACACTCTCCTTTACCTCCAGCACACTCCTCTCCCTCCAACACTCTTCTCTCCCTCCAGCACTCTTCTCTCCCTCTAACACTCTCCTCACCCTCCAGCACTCTCCTCTCCCTCATGAGGTCTCCTCTCACTCCTGCACTCTTCTCTCCCTCCAGCACCCCTCTCCTCCCCTAACACTCTTCTCTCCCTCCAGCACTCTTATCTCCCTCTAACACTATCCTCTCCCTCCAGTACTCTCCTCTCCCTCCAGCACGCTTCTCTCCCTCCAGCACCCCTCTCTCCCCCCAACACTCTTCTCTCCCCCCAGCACTCTCCTCTCCCTCCAGCACTCTCCTCTCCCTCCAGCGCTCTCCTCTCACTCCAGCACTCTTCTCTCCCTCCAACACTCTTCTCTCCCTCCAGCACCCCTCTCCCCCTCTAACACTCTCCGCTCCCTCCAGCACTCTTCTCTCCCTCCAGCACTTCTCTCCCTTCAGCACCCCTCTCTCCCTCTTACACTCTCCTCTCCCTCCAGCACTCTCCTCTCCCTCCAGCACTCTTCTCTCCCTCCAGCACCCCTCTCTCCCTCCAACACCCTTCTCCCCCTCCAGAACTCTCCTCTCCCTCCAGCACTCTCCTCTCCCTCCAGCGCTCTCCTCTCACTCCAGCACTCTTCTCTCCCTCCAGCACCCGTCTCCCTCTCGAACACTCTCCTCTCCCTCCAGGACTCTTCTCTCCCTCCAGCACTTCTCTCCCTTCAGCATCCCTCTCTCCCTCTTACACTCTTCTCCCCCTCCAGAACTCTTCTCTCCCTCTAACACTCGCCTCTCCCTCCAGTACTCTCCTCTCCCTCCAGCGCTCTCCTCTCCCTTCAGCACTCTCCTCTCACTCCAGCACTCTTCTCTCCCTCCAGCACCCCTCTCTCCCTCTATCACTCTCCCGTCCGTCCAGCACTCTCCTCTCCCTCCAGCACTCTTCTCTCCCTCCAGCACCACTCTCTCCCTCCAGCACTCTTCTCTCCCTTAAGCACACCTCTCTCCCTCTAACACTCTTCTCTCCCTCCAGCACTCTTCTCTCCCTCCAGCACCCCTCTCTGCCTCTAACACTCTCCTCGTCTCCCTCCAGCACTGTTCTCTCCCTCCAGCACTCTTCTCTCCCTCTAACACTCTCCTCACCCTCCAGCACTCTCCTCTATCTCCAGCGGTCTCCTCTCACTCCTGCACTCTTCTCTCCCTCCAGCACCCCTCTCCTCCTCCAACACTCTTCTCTCCCTCCAGAAATCTTATCTCCCTCTAAAACTATCCTCTCCCTCCAGTACTCTCCTCTCCCTCCAGCACGCTACTCTCCCTCCAACACTCTTCTCTCCCTCCAGCACCCCTCTCTCCCTCCAACACTCTTCTCTCCCCCCAGCACTCTCCTCTCCCTCCGGCACTCTCCTCTCCCTCCAGCGCTCTCTTCTCACTCCAGCACTCTTCTCTCCCTCCAGCACTCTTCTCTCCCTCCAGCACCCCTCTCCCCCTCTAACACTCTCCGCTCCCTCCAGCACTCTTCTCTCCCTCCAGCACTTCTCTCCCTTCAGCACCCCTCTCTCCCTCTTACACTCTCCTCTCCCTCCAGCACTCTCCTCTCCCTCCAGCACTCTTCTCTCCCTCCAGTGCTCTCCTCTCCCTCCAGCACTCTCCTCTCCCTCCGGCACTCTCCTCTCCCTCCAGTGCTCTCCTCTCACTCCAGCACTCTTCTCTCCCCCCAGCACTCTTCTCTCCCTCCAGCACCCCTCTCCCTCTCTAACACTCTCCTCTCCCTCCAGGACGCTTCTCTCCCTCCAGCACTTCTCTCCCTCTTACACTCTCCTCTCTCTCCAGCACTTTTCGCTCCCTCCAGTACTTCTCTCCCTTCAGCACCCCTCTCTCCCTCTTACACTCTTCTCTCCCTCCAGTACTCTTAACTCCTCTAACACTCGCCTCTCCATCCAGTACTCTCCTCTCCCTACAGCGCTCTCCTCTCCCTCCAGCACCCCTCTCTCCCCCTAAAACTCTCCCGTCCGTCCAGCACTCTCCTCTCCCTCCAGCACTCTTCCCCCCCTCCAGCACCAATCTCTCTCTCCAGCACTCTTCTCTCCCTTAAGCACACCTCTCTCCCTCTAACACTCTTCTCTCCCTCCAGCACTCTCCTCTCCCTCCAGCACTCTCCCTCCAACACTCCCCTCTCCCTCCAGAACTCTTCTCTCCCTCCAGCACTCTCCTCTCCCTCCAGCAGTATTCTCCCCCTCCGGCACTCTTCTCTCCTTCCAGCACCATTCTCTCCCTCTAACACTCCTCTCCCTCTTGCACTCTCCTCTCCCTCTTACACTCTCCTCTCCCTCTTACACTCTTCTCTTCCGCCAGCACCACTCTCTCCCTCTAACACTCTCCTCTCCCTCCAGCACCCCTATCTCCCTCTAACACTCCTCTCCCTCTTACACTCACCTCTCCCTCCAGCACTCTCCTCTCCCTCCAGCACTCTTCTTTCCCTCCAGCATTCTTCTCTCCCTCCAGCACTCTTCTCTCCCTCCAGCACTCTTCTCTTCCTCCAGCACCCCTCTCTCCTTCTAACAATCTCCTCTCCCCCAGCACTCTTCTCTCCCTCCAGCACTCTTCTCTCCCTCCAGGAACCCTCTCTCCCTCCAGCACCCCTCTCTCCCTCCAGCAATCACCTCTCCCTCCAGCACTCTTCTATCCCTCTAGCACTCTTCTCTCCTTCCAGCACCACTCTCTCCCTCCAGCACTCACCTCTCCCTCCAGCACACTTCTCTCCTTCTATCACTCTTCTCTCCCTTAAGCACACCTATCTCCCTCTAACACTCTCCTCTCCTTCCAGCACTCTACTCTCCCTCCAGCACTCTCCTCTCCCTCCAGAACTCTTCTCTCCCTCTTACACTCTCCTCTCCCTCCAGCACTCTTCTCTCCCACCAGAACCCCTCTCTCCCTCTAATGCTCCCTCTCCCTCCAGCACTCTTCTCTCCCTCCAGCACCCCTCTCTCCCTCTAGCACTCTTCTCTCCCTCCAGCATTTTTGTCTCCCTCCAGCACCCCTCTCTCCCACTAAAACTCTCCTCTCCCTCCAGCACCCCTCTCTCCTTCCAACACTATTCTCTCCCTCCAGCACTCTCCTCTCCCTCCAGCACTCTCCTCTCCCTCCAGCGCTCTTCTCTCCCTCCAGCACTCTTCTCTCCCTCCGTCACCCCTCTCCCCCTCTAACACTCTCCTCTCCCTCCAGCGCTTCTCTCCCTTCAGCACCCCTCTCTCCCTCTTACACTCTCCTCTCTCTCCAGCACTCTTCTCTCCCTCCAGCACTTCTCTCCCTTCAGCACCCCTCTCTCCCTCTTACACTCTTCTCTCCATCCAGAACTCTTCTCTCCCTCTAAGACTCTCCTCTCCCTCCAGTGCTCTCCTCTCCCTCCAGCACTCTCCTCTCCCTCCAGCACTCTCCTCTCCCTTCAGCGCTCTCCTCTCACTCCAGCACTCTCCTCTCCCTCCAGCACCACTCTCTCCCTCCAGCACCCCTCTATCCCTTTAACACTCTCCCGTCTGTCCAGCACTCTCCTCTCCCTCCAGCACTCTTCTCTCCCTCCAGCACCACTCTCTCCCTCCAGCACTCTTCTCTCCCTTAAGCACACCTCTCTCCCTCTAACAATCTTCTCTCCCTCCAGAACTCTTCTCCCCCTCCAGCACTCTTCTCTCCTTCCAGCACCCCTCTCTCCCTCTAACACTCCTTTCCCTCTTACACTCTCCTCTCCCTCTTACACTCTCCTCTCCCTCTTACACTCTTCTCTTCCGCCAGCACCACTCTCTCCCTGTTACACTCACCTCTCCCTCCAGCACTCTCCTCTCCCTCCAGCACTCTTCTTTCCCTCCAGCACTCTTCTCTCCCTCCAGCACTCTTCTCTCCCTCCAGCACTCTTCTCTTGCTCCAGCACCCCTCTCTCCTTCTAACAATCTCCTCTCCCCCAGCACACTTCTCTCCCTCCAGCACTCTTCTCTCCCTCCAACACTCTCCTCTCCCTCAAGCAGTCTTCTCTCCCTCCAGCACTCTTCTCTCCCCCAGCATTCTTCTCTCCCTCCAGCACTCTTCTCTTCCTCCAGCACCCCTCTCTCCTTCTAACAATCTCCTTTCCCCCAGCACTCTTCTCTCCCTCCAGCACTCTTCTCTCCCTCCAGGAACCCTCTCTCCCTCCAGCACCCCTCTCTCCCTCCAGCAATCACCTCTCCCTCCAGCACTCTTCTATCCCTCTAACACTCTCCTCTCCTTCCAGCACTCTACTCTCCCTCCAGCACTCTCCTCTCCCTCCAGCACTCTCCCTCCAACACTCTCCTCTCCCTCCAGAACTCTTCTCTCCCTCTTACACCCTCCTCTCCCTCCAGCACTCTTCTCTCCCACCAGAACCCCTCTCTCCCTCTAATGCTCCCTCTCCCTCCAGCACTCTTCTCTCCCTCCAGCACCCCTCTCTCCCTCTAGCACTCTTCTCTCCCTCCAGCATTTTTCTCTCCCTCCAGCACCCCTCTCTCCCACTAAAACTCTCCTCTCCCTCCAGCACCCCCTCTCCTTCCAACACTATTCACTCCCTCCAGCACTCTCCTCTCCCTCCAGCACTCTCCTCTCCCTCCAGCGCTCTCCTCTCACTCCAGCACTCTTCTTTCCCTCCAGCACTCTTCTCTCCCTCCGTCATCCCTCTCCCCCTCTAACACTCTCCTCTCCCTCCAGCGCTTCTCTCCCTTCAGCACCCCTCTCTCCCTCTTACACTCTCCTCTCCCTCCAGTGCTCTCCTCTCCCTCCAGCACTCTCCTCTCCCTCCAGCACTCTCCTCTCCCTTCAGCGCTCTCCTCTCACACCAGCACTCTTCTCTCCCTCCAGCACCACTCTCTCCCTCCAGCACCCCTCTATCCCTCTAACACTCTCCCGTCTGTCCAGCACTCTCTTCTCCCTCCAGCACTCTTCTCTCCCTCCAGCACCACTCTCTCCCTCCAGCACTCTTCTCTCCCTTAAGCACACCTCTCTCCCTCTAACACTCTTCTCTCCCTCCAGAACTCTTCTTTCCCTCCAGCACTCTCCTCTCCCTCCAGCAGAATTCTCCCCCTCCAGCACTCTTCTCTCCTTCCAGCACCCCTCTCTCCCTCTAACACTCCTCTCCCTCTTACACTCTCCTCTCCCTCTTACACTCTCCTCTCCCTCTTACACTCTTCTCTTCCGCCAGCACCACTCTCTCCCTGTTACACTCACCTCTCCCTCCAGCACTCTCCTCTCCCTCCAGCACTCTTCTTTCCCTCCAGCACTCTTCTCTCCCTCCAGCACTCTTCTCTCCCTCCAGCACTCTTCTCTTGCTCCAGCACCCCTCTCTCCTTCTAACAATCTCCTCTCCCCCAGCACACTTCTCTCCCTCCAGCACTCCTCTCTCCCTCCAACACTCTCCTCTCCCTCAAGCAGTCTTCTCTCCCTCCAGCACTCTTCTCTCCCCCAGCACTCTTCTCCCCCTCTAGCACTATTCTCTACCTCCAACATCCCTCTCTCTCTCTAACGCTCTCCTCTCCCTCCAGGACTCTTCTCTCCCTCCAGCACTCTTCTCTCCCTCCAGCACCCCTCTCTCCCTCTAACACTCTCCCGTCTGTCCAGCACTCTCCTCTCCCTCCAGCACTCTTCTCTCCCTCCAGCACCACTCTCTCCCTCCAGCACTCTTCTCTCCCTTGAGCACACCTCTCTCCCTACAACACTCTTCTCTCCCTCCAGCACTCTCCTCTCCCTCCAGCACTCTCCCTCCAACACTCCCCTCTCCCTCCAGAACTCTTCTCTCCCTCTAATACTTCTCTCCCTCTTACACTCTCCTCTCCCTCTTACACTCTTCTCTTCCGCCAGCACCACTCTCTCCCTCTAACACTCTCCTCTCCCTCCAGAACCCCTATCTCCCTCTAACACTCCTCTCCCTCTTACACTCACCTCTCCCTCCAGCACTCTCCTCTCCCTCCAGCACTCTTCTCTCCCTCCAGCACTCTTCTCTCCCTCCAGCACTCTTCTCTTCCTCCAGCACCCCTCTCTCCTTCTAACAATCTCCTCTCCCCCAGCACTCTTCTCTCCCCCCAACACTCTTCTCTCCCCCCAGCACTCTCCTCTCCCTCCAGCACTCTCCTCTCCCTCCAACGCTCTCCTCTCACTCCAGCACTCTTCTCTCCCTCCAGCACTCTTCTCTCCCTCCAGCACTTCTCTCCCTTCAGCACCCCTCTCTCCCTCTTACACTCTCCTCTCCCTCCAGCACTCTCCTCTCCCTCCAGCACTCTTCTCTCCCTCCAGCACCCCTCTCTCCCTCCAACACTCTTCTCCCCCTCCAGAACTCTCCTCTCCCTCCAGCACTCTCCTCTCCCTCCAGCGCTCTCCTCTCACTCCAGCACCCCTCTCCCTCTCGAACACTCTCCTCTCCCTCCAGGACTCTTCTCTCCCTCCAGCACTTCTCTCCCTTCAGCATCCCTCTCTCCCTCTTACACTCTCCTCTCCCTCTTACACTCTTCTCTCCCTCCAGAACTCTTCTCTCCCTCTAACACTCGCCTCTCCCTCCAGCACTCTCCTCTCCCTCCAGTGCTCTCCTCTCACTCTAGCACTCTTCTCTCCCTCCAGCACCCCTCTCTCCCTCCAACACTCTTCTCCCCCTCCAGAACTCTCCTCTCCCTCCAGCACTCTCCTCTCCCTCCAGCACTCTTCTCTCCCTCCAGCACTCTTCTCTCCCTCCGTCACCCCTCTCCCCCTCTATCACTCCCCCGTCCGTCCAGCACTCTCCTCTCCCTCCAGCACTCTTCTCTCCCTCCAGCACCCCTCTCTCCCTCTATCACTCCCCCGTCCGTCCAGCACTCTCCTCTCCCTC
This sequence comes from Lissotriton vulgaris, assembly GCF_964263255.1. Classification (NCBI taxonomy): domain Eukaryota; kingdom Metazoa; phylum Chordata; class Amphibia; order Caudata; family Salamandridae; genus Lissotriton; species Lissotriton vulgaris. The sequence continues at coordinate 18,989 of NW_028254342.1, read as the reverse complement.
CAGCACTCTTCTCTCCCTCCAGCACTCTTCTCTCCCTCCAGCACTCTTCTCTCCCTCCGTCACCCCTCTCCCCCTCTATCACTCCCTCGTCCGTCCAGCACTCTCCTCTCCCTCCAGCACTCTTCTCTCCCTCCAGCACCCCTCTCTCCCTCTATCACTCCCCCGTCCGTCCAGCACTCTCCTCTCCCTCCAGCACTCTCCTCTCACTCCAGCACTCTTCTCTCCCTCCAGCACTCTTCTCTCCCTCCGTCACCCCTCTCCCCCTCTATCACTCCCCCGTCCGTCCAGCACTCTCCTCTCCCTCCAGCACTCTTCTCTCCCTCCAGCACCCCTCTCTCCCTCTATCACTCCCCCGTCCGTCCAGCACTCTCCTCTCCCTCCAGCACTCTTCTCTCCCTCCAGCACCACTCTCTCCCTCCAGCACTCTTCTCTCCCTTAAGCACACCTCTCTCCCTCTAACACTCTTCTCTCCCTCCAGCACTCTTCTCTCCCTCCAGCTCCCCTCTCTGCCTCTAACACTCTCCTCTCCCTCCAGCACCCCTCTCTCCCTCCAGCACTCTTCTCTCCCTCCAGCACTCTTCTCTCCCTCTAACACTCTCCTCACCCTCCAGCACTCTCCTCTCCCTCCAGCGGTCTCCTCTCACTCCTGCACTCTTCTCTCCCTCCAGCACCCCTCTCCTCCTCCAACACTCTTCTCTCCCTCCAGAAATCTTATCTCCCTCTAAAACTATCCTCTCCCTCCAGTACTCTCCTCTCCCTCCAACACTCTTCTCTCCCCCCAGCACTCTACTCTCCCTCCGGCACTCTCCTCTCCCTCCAGCGCTCTCCTCTCACTCCAGCACTCTTCTCTCCCTCCAGCACTCTTCTCTCCCTCCAGCACCCCTCTCCCCCTCTAACTCTCTCCGCTCCCTCCAGCACTCTTCTCTCCCTCCAGCACTTCTCTCCCTTCAGCACCCCTCTCTCCCTCTTACACTCTCCTCTCCCTCCAGCACTCACCTCTCCCTCCAGCACTCTTCTCTCCCTCCAGTGCTCCCCTCTCCCTCCAGCACTCTCCTCTCCCTCCGGCACTCTCCTCTCCCTCCAGTGCTCTCCTCTCACTCCAGCACTCTTCTCTCCCCCCAGCACTCTTCTCTCCCTCCAGCACCCCTCTCCCTCTCTAACACTCTCCTCTCCCTCCAGGACGCTTCTCTCCCTCCAGCACTTCTCTCCCTCTTACACTCTCCTCTCTCTCCAGCACTTTTCGCTCCCTCCAGTACTTCTCTCCCTTCAGCACCCCTCTCTCCCTCTTACACTCTTCTCTCCCTCCAGTACTCTTAACTCCTCTAACACTCGCCTCTCCATCCAGTACTCTCCTCTCCCTACAGCGCTCTCCTCTCCCTCCAGCACCCCTCTCTCCCCCTAAAACTCTCCCGTCCGTCCAGCACTCTCCTCTCCCTCCAGCACTCTTCCCCCCCTCCAGCACCAATCTCTCTCTCCAGCACTCTTCTCTCCCTTAAGCACACCTCTCTCCCTCTAACACTCTTCTCTCCCTCCAGCACTCTCCTCTCCCTCCAGCACTCTCCCTCCAACACTCCCCTCTCCCTCCAGAACTCTTCTCTCCCTCCAGCACTCTCCTCTCCCTCCAGCAGTATTCTCCCCCTCCAGCACTCTTCTCTCCTTCCAGCACCATTCTCTCCCTCTAACACTCCTCTCCCTCTTGCACTCTCCTCTCCCTCTTACACTCTCCTCTCCCTCTTACACTCTTCTCTTCCGCCAGCACCACTCTCTCCCTCTAACACTCTCCTCTCCCTCCAGCACCCCTATCTCCCTCTAACACTCCTCTCCCTCTTACACCCACCTCTCCCTCCAGCACTCTCCTCTCCCTCCAGCACTCTTCTTTCCCTCCAGCATTCTTCTCTCCCTCCAGCACTCTTCTCTCCGTCCAGCACTCTTCTCTTCCTCCAGCACCCCTCTCTCCTTCTAACAATCTCCTCTCCCCCAGCACTCTTCTCTCCCTCCAGCACTCTTCTCTCCCTCCAGGAACCCTCTCTCCCTCCAGCACCCCTCTCTCCCTCCAGCAATCACCTCTCCCTCCAGCACTCTTCTATCCCTCTAGCACTCTTCTCTCCTTCCAGCACCACTCTCTCCCTCCAGCACTCACCTCTCCCTCCAGCACACTTCTCTCCTTCTATCACTCTTCTCTCCCTTAAGCACACCTATCTCCCTCTAACACTCTCCTCTCCTTCCAGCACTCTACTCTCCCTCCAGCACTCTCCTCTCCCTCCAGAACTCTTCTCTCCCTCTTACACTCTCCTCTCCCTCCAGCACTCTTCTCTCCCACCAGAACCCCTCTCTCCCTCTAATGCTCCCTCTCCCTCCAGCACTCTTCTCTCCCTCCAGCACCCCTCTCTCCCTCTAGCACTCTTCTCTCCCTCCAGCATTTTTCTCTCCCTCCAGCACCCCTCTCTCCCACTAAAACTCTCCTCTCCCTCCAGCACCCCTCTCTCCTTCCAACACTATTCTCTCCCTCCAGCACTCTCCTCTCCCTCCAGCACTCTCCTCTCCCTCCAGCGCTCTTCTCTCCCTCCAGCACTCTTCTCTCCCTCCGTCACCCCTCTCCCCCTCTAACACTCTCCTCTCCCTCCAGCGCTTCTCTCCCTTCAGCACCCCTCTCTCCCTCTTACACTCTCCTCTCTCTCCAGCACTCTTCTCTCCCTCCAGCACTTCTCTCCCTTCAGCACCCCTCTCCCCCTCTTACACTCTTCTCTCCATCCAGAACTCTTCTCTCCCTCTAAGACTCTCCTCTCCCTCCAGTGCTCTCCTCTCCCTCCAGCACTCTCCTCTCCCTCCAGCACTCTCCTCTCCCTTCAGCGCTCCCCTCTCACTCCAGCACTCTCCTCTCCCTCCAGCACCACTCTCTCCCTCCAGCACCCCTCTATCCCTTTAACACTCTCCCGTCTGTCCAGCACTCTCCTCTCCCTCCAGCACTCTTCTCTCCCTCCAGCACCACTCTCTCCCTCCAGCACTCTTCTCTCCCTTAAGCACACCTCTCTCCCTCTAACACTCTTCTCTCCCTCCAGAACTCTTCTCCCCCTCCAGCACTCTACTCTCCTTCCAGCACCCCTCTCTCCCTCTAACACTCCTTTCCCTCTTACACTCTCCTCTCCCTCTTACACTCTCCTCTCCCTCTTACACTCTTCTCTTCCGCCAGCACCACTCTCTCCCTGTTACACTCACCTCTCCCTCCAGCACTCTCCTCTCCCTCCAGCACTCTTCTTTCCCTCCAGCACTCTTCTCTCCCTCCAGCACTCTTCTCTCCCTCCAGCACTCTTCTCTTGCTCCAGCACCCCTCTCTCCTTCTAACAATCTCCTCTCCCCCAGCACACTTCTCTCCCTCCAGCACTCTTCTCTCCCTCCAACCCTCTCCTCTCCCTCAAGCAGTCTTCTCTCCCTCCAGCACTCTTCTCTCCCCCAGCATTCTTCTCTCCCTCCAGCACTCTTCTCTTCCTCCAGCACCCCTCTCTCCTTCTAACAATCTCCTTTCCCCCAGCACTCTTCTCTCCCTCCAGCACTCTTCTCTCCCTCCAGGAACCCTCTCTCCCTCCAGCACCCCTCTCTCCCTCAAGCAATCACCTCTCCCTCCAGCACTCTTCTATCCCTCTAACACTCTCCTCTCCTTCCAGCACTCTACTCTCCCTCCAGCACTCTCCTCTCCCTCCAGCACTCTCCCTCCAACACTCTCCTCTCCCTCCAGAACTCTTCTCTCCCTCTTACACTCTCCTCTCCCTCCAGCACTCTTCTCTCCCACCAGAACCCCTCTCTCCCTCTAATGCTCCCTCACCCTCCAGCACTCTTCTCTCCCTCCAGCACCCCTCTCTCCCTCTAGCACTCTTCTCTCCCTCCAGCATTTTTCTCTCCCTCCAGCACCCCTCTCTCCCACTAAAACTCTCCTCTCCCTCCAGCACCCCTCTCTCCTTCCAACACTATTCTCTCCCTCCAGCACTCTCCTCTCCCTCCAGCACTCTCCTCTCCCTCCAGCGCTCTCCTCTCACTCCAGCACTCTTCTTTCCCTCCAGCACTCTTCTCTCCCTCCGTCATCCCTCTCCCCCTCTAACACTCTCCTCTCCCTCCAGCGCTTCTCTCCCTTCAGCACCCCTCTCTCCCTCTTACACTCTCCTCTCCCTCCAGTGCTCTCCTCTCCCTCCAGCACTCTCCTCTCCCTCCAGCACTCTCCTCTCCCTTCAGCGCTCTCCTCTCACACCAGCACTCTTCTCTCCCTCCAGCACCACTCTCTCCCTCCAGCACCCCTCTATCCCTCTAACACTCTCCCGTCTGTCCAGCACTCTCTTCTCCCTCCAGCACTCTTCTCTCCCTCCAGCACCACTCTCTCCCTCCAGCACTCTTCTCTCCCTTAAGCACACCTCTCTCCCTCTAACACTCTTCTCTCCCTCCAGAACTCTTCTTTCCCTCCAGCACTCTCCTCTCCCTCCAGCAGAATTCTCCCCCTCCAGCACTCTTCTCTCCTTCCAGCACCCCTCTCTCCCTCTAACACTCCTCTCCCTCTTACACTCTCCTCTCCCTCTTACACTCTCCTCTCCCTCTTACACTCTTCTCTTCCGCCAGCACCACTCTCTCCCTGGTACACTCACCTCTCCCTCCAGCACTCTCCTCTCCCTCCAGCACTCTTCTTTCCCTCCAGCACTCTTCTCTCCCTCCAGCACTCTTCTCTCCCTCCAGCACTCTTCTCTTGCTCCAGCACCCCTCTCTCCTTCTAACAATCTCCTCTCCCCCAGCACACTTCTCTCCCTCCAGCACTCCTCTCTCCCTCCAACACTCTCCTCTCCCTCAAGCAGTCTTCTCTCCCTCCAGCACTCTTCTCTCCCCCAGCACTCTTCTCCCCCTCTAGCACTATTCTCTACCTCCAACATCCCTCTCTCTCTCTAACGCTCTCCTCTCCTTCCAGGACTCTTCTCTCCCTCCAGCACTCTTCTCTCCCTCCAGCACCCCTCTCTCCCTCTAACACTCTCCCGTCTGTCCAGCACTCTCCTCTCCCTCCAGCACTCTTCTCTCCCTCCAGCACCACTCTCTCCCTCCAGCACTCTTCTCTCCCTTGAGCACACCTCTCTCCCTACAACACTCTTCTCTCCCTCCAGCACTCTCCTCTCCCTCCAGCACTCTCCCTCCAACACTCCCCTCTCCCTCCAGAACTCTTCTCTCCCTCTAATACTTCTCTCCCTCTTACACTCTCCTCTCCCTCTTACACTCTTCTCTTCCGCCAGCACCACTCTCTCCCTCTAACACTCTCCTCTCCCTCCAGAACCCCTATCTCCCTCTAACACTCCTCTCCCTCTTACACTCACCTCTCCCTCCAGCACTCTCCTCTCCCTCCAGCACTCTTCTCTCCCTCCAGCACTCTTCTCTCCCTCCAGCACTCTTCTCTTCCTCCAGCACCCCTCTCTCCTTCTAACAATCTCCTCTCCCCCAGCACTCTTCTCTCCCCCCAACACTCTTCTCTCCCCCCAGCACTCTCCTCTCCCTCCAGCACTCTCCTCTCCCTCCAACGCTCTCCTCTCACTCCAGCACTCTTCTCTCCCTCCAGCACTCTTCTCTCCCTCCAGCACTTCTCTCCCTTCAGCACCCCTCTCTCCCTCTTACACTCTCCTCTCCCTCCAGCACTCTCCTCTCCCTCCAGCACTCTTCTCTCCCTCCAGCACCCCTCTCTCCCTCCAACACTCTTCTCCCCCTCCAGAACTCTCCTCTCCCTCCAGCACTCTCCTCTCCCTCCAGCGCTCTCCTCTCACTCCAGCACCCCTCTCCCTCTCGAACACTCTCCTCTCCCTCCAGGACTCTTCTCTCCCTCCAGCACTTCTCTCCCTTCAGCATCCCTCTCTCCCTCTTACACTCTCCTCTCCCTCTTACACTCTTCTCTCCCTCCAGAACTCTTCTCTCCCTCTAACACTCGCCTCTCCCTCCAGCACTCTCCTCTCCCTCCAGTGCTCTCCTCTCACTCTAGCACTCTTCTCTCCCTCCAGCACCCCTCTCTCCCTCCAACACTCTTCTCCCCCTCCAGAACTCTCCTCTCCCTCCAGCACTCTCCTCTCCCTCCAGCACTCTTCTCTTCCTCCAGCACTCTTCTCTCCCTCCGTCACCCCTCTCCCCCTCTATCACTCCCCCGTCCGTCCAGCACTCTCCTCTCCCTCCAGCACTCTTCTCTCCCTCCAGCACCCTTCTCTCCCTCTATCACTCCCCCGTCCGTCCAGCACTCTCCTCTCCCTCCAGCACTCTTCTCTCCCTCCAGCACTCTTCTCTCCCTCCAGCACTCTTCTCTCCCTCCGTCACCCCTCTCCCCCTCTATCACTCCCCCGTCCGTCCAGCACTCTCCTCTCCCTCCAGCACTCTTCTCTCCCTCCAGCACCCCTCTCTCCCTCTATCACTCCCCCGTCCGTCCAGCACTCTCCTCTCCCTCCAGCACTCTCCTCTCACTCCAGCACTCTTCTCTCCCTCCAGCACTCTTCTCTCCCTCCGTCACCCCTCTCCCCCTCTATCACTCCCCCGTCCGTCCAGCACTCTCCTCTCCCTCCAGCACTCTTCTCTCCCTCCAGCACCCCTCTCTCCCTCTATCACTCCCCCGTCCGTCCAGCACTCTCCTCTCCCTCCAGCACTCTTCTCTCCCTCCAGCACCACTCTCTCCCTCCAGCACTCTTCTCTCCCTTAAGCACACCTCTCTCCCTCTAACACTCTTCTCTCCCTCCAGCACTCTTCTCTCCCTCCAGCACCCCTCTCTGCCTCTAACACTCTCCTCTCCCTCCAGCACCCCTCTCTCCCTCCAGCACTCTTCTCTCCCTCCAGCACTCTTCTCTCCCTCTAACACTCTCCTCACCCTCCAGCACTCTCCTCTCCCTCCAGCGGTCTCCTCTCACTCCTGCACTCTTCTCTCCCTCCAGCACCCCTCTCCTCCTCCAACACTCTTCTCTCCCTCCAGAAATCTTATCTCCCTCTAAAACTATCCTCTCCCTCCAGTACTCTCCTCTCCCTCCAACACTCTTCTCTCCCCCCAGCACTCTACTCTCCCTCCGGCACTCTCCTCTCCCTCCAGCGCTCTCCTCTCACTCCAGCACTCTTCTCTCCCTCCAGCACTCTTCTCTCCCTCCAGCACCCCTCTCCCCCTCTAACACTCTCCGCTCCCTCCAGCACTCTTCTCTCCCTCCAGCACTTCTCTCCCTTCAGCACCCCTCTCTCCCTCTTACACTCTCCTCTCCCTCCAGCTCTCTCCTCTCCCTCCAGCACTCTTCTCTCCCTCCAGCACCCATCTCTCCCTCCAGCACTCTTCTCTCCCTCCAGCACCCCTCTCCCTCTCTAACACTCTCCTCTCCCTCCAGGACGCTTCTCTCCCTCCAGCACTTCTCTCCCTCTTACACTCTCCTCTCTCTCCAGCACTTTTCGCTCCCTCCAGTACTTCTCTCCCTTCAGCACCCCTCTCTCCCTCTTACACTCTTCTCTCCCTCCAGTACTCTTAACTCCTCTAACACTTGCCTCTCCATCCAGTACTCTCCTCTCCCTACAGCGCTCTCCTCTCCCTCCAGCACCCCTCTCTCCCCCTAAAACTCTCCCGTCCGTCCAGCACTCTCCTCTCCCTCCAGCACTCTTCTCCCCCTCCAGCACCAATCTCTCTTTCCAGCACTCTTCTCTCCCTTAAGCACACCTCTCTCCCTCTAACACTCTTCTCTCCCTCCAGCACTCTCCTCTCCCTCCAGCACTCTCCCTCCAACACTCCCCTCTCCCTCCAGAACTCTTCTCTCCCTCCAGCACTCTCCTCTCCCTCCAGCAGTATTCTCCCCCTCCAGCACTCTTCTCTCCTTCCAGCACCATTCTCTCCCTCTAACACTCCTCTCCCTCTTGCACTCTCCTCTCCCTCTTACACTCTCCTCTCCCTCTTACCCTCTTCTCTTCCGCCAGCACCACTCTCTCCCTCTAACACTCCTCTCCCTCTTACACTCACCTCTCCCTCCAGCACTCTCCTCTCCCTCCAGCACTCTTCTTTCCCTCCTGCATTCTTCTCTCCCTCCAGCACTCTTCTCTCCCTCCAGCACTCTTCTCTTCCTCCAGCACCCCTCTCTCCTTCTAACAATCTCCTCTCCCCCAGCACTCTTCTCTCCCTCCAGCACTCTTCTCTCCCTCCAGGAACCCTCTCTCCCTCCAGCACCCCTCTCTCCCTCCAGCAATCACCTCTCCCTCCAGCACTCATCTATCCCTCTAGCACTCTTCTCTCCTTCCAGCACCACTCTCTCCCTCCAGCACTCACCTCTCCCTCCAGCACACTTCTCTCCTTCTATCACTCTTCTCTCCCTTAAGCACACCTATCTCCCTCTAACACTCTCCTCTCCTTCCAGCACTCTACTCTCCCTCCAGCACTCTCCTCTCCCCCCAGCACTCTCCCTCCAACACTCTCCTCTCCCTCCAGAACTCTTCTCTCCCTCTTACACTCTCCTCTCCCTCCAGCACTCTTCTCTCCCACCAGAACCCCTCTCTCCCTCTAATGCTCCCTCTCCCTTCAGCACTCTTCTCTCCCTCCAGCACCCCTCTCTCCCACTCTCCCACTCTCCCTCTAGCACTCTTCTCTCCCTCCAGCATTTTTCTCTCCCTCCAGCACCCCTCTCTCCCACTAAAACTCTCCTCTCCCTCCAGCACCCCTCTCTCCTTCCAACACTATTCTCTCCCTCCAGCACTCTCCTCTCCCTCCAGCACTCTCCTCTCCCTCCAGCGCTCTCCTCTCACTCCAGCACTCTTCTTTCCCTCCAGCACTCTTCTCTCCCTCCGTCACCCCTCTCCCCCTCTAACACTCTCCTCTCCCTCCAGCGCTTCTCTCCCTTCAGCACCCCTCTCTCCCTCTTACACTCTCCTCTCTCTCCAGCACTCTTCTCTCCCTCCAGCACTTCTCTCCCTTCAGCACCCCTCTCTCCCTCTTACACTCTTCTCTCCATCCAGAACTCTTCTCTCCCTCTAAGACTCTCCTCTCCCTCCAGTGCTCTCCTCTCCCTCCAGCACTCTCCTCTCCCTCCAGCACTCTCCTCTCCCTTCAGCGCTCTCCTCTCACTCCAGCACTCTTCTCTCCCTCCAGCACCACTCTCTCCCTCCAGCACCCCTCTATCCCTCTAACACTCTCCCGTCTGTCCAGCACTCTCCTCTCCCTCCAGCACTCTTCTCTCCCTCCAGCACCACTCTCTCCCTCCAGCACTCTTCTCTCCCTTAAGCACACCTCTCTCCCTCTAACACTCTTCTCTCCCTCCAGAACTCTTCTTTCCCTCCAGCACTCTCCTCTCCCTCCAGCAGAATTCTCCCCCTCCAGCACTCTTCTCTCCTTCCAGCACCCCTCACTCCCTCTAACACTCCTCTCCATCTTACACTCTCCTCTCCCTCTTACACTCTCCTCTCCCTCTTACACTCTTCTCTTCCGCCAGCACCACTCTCTCCCTGTTACACTCACCTCTCCCTCCAGCACTCTCCTCTCCCTCCAGCACTCTTCTTTCCCTCCAGCACTCTTCTCTCCCTCCAGCACTCTTCTCTCCCTCCAGCACTCTTCTCTTGCTCCAGCACCCCTCTCTCCTTCTAACAATCTCCTCTCCCCCAGCACACTTCTCCCCCTCCAGCACTCTTCTCTCCCTCCAACACTCTCCTCTCCCTCAAGCAGTCTTCTCTCCCTCCAGCACTCTTCTCTCCCCCAGCATTCTTCTCTCCCTCCAGCACTCTTCTCTTCCTCCAGCACCCCTCTCTCCTTCTAACAATCTCATCTCCCCCAGCACTTTTCTCTCCCTCCAGCACTCTTCTCTCCCTCCAGGAACCCTCTCTCCCTCCAGCACCCCTCTCTCCCTCCAGCAATCACCTCTCCCTCCAGCACTCTTCTAACCCTCTAGCACTCTTCTCTCCTTCCAGCACCACTCTCTCCCTCCAGCACTCACCTCTCCCTCCAGCACACTTCTCTCCTTCTATCACTCTTCTCTCCCTTAAGCACACCTATCTCCCTCTAACACTCTCCTCTCCTTCCAGCACTCTACTCTCCCTCCAGCACTCTCCTCTCCCTCCAGCACTCTCCCTCCAACACTCTCCTCTCCCTCCAGAACTCTTCTCTCCCTCTTACACTCTCCTCTCCCTCCAGCACTCTTCTCTCCCACCAGAACCCCTCTCTCCCTCTAATGCTCCCTCTCCCTCCAGCACTCTTCTCTCCCTCCAGCGCCCCTCTCTCCCTCTAGCACTCTTCTCTCCCTCCAGCATTTTTCTCTCCCTCCAGCACCCCTCTCTCCCACTAAAACTCTCCTCTCCCTCCAGCACCCCTCTCTCCTTCCAACACTATTCTCTCCCTCCAGCACTCTCCTCTCCCTCCAGCACTCTCCTCTCCCTCCAGCGCTCTCCTCTCACTCCAGCACTCTTCTTTCCCTCCAGCACTCTTCTCTCCCTCCGTCACCCCTCTCCCCTCTAACACTCTCCTCTCCCTCCAGCGCTTCTCTCCCTTCAGCACCCCTCTCTCCCTCTTACACTCTCCTCTCTCTCCAGCACTCTTCTCTCCCTCCAGCACTTCTCTCCCTTCAGCACCCCTCTCTCCCTCTTACACTCTCCTCTCCCTCCAGCACTCTCCTCTCCCTCCAGCACTCTCCTCTCCCTTCAGCGCTCTCCTCTCACTCCAGCACTCTTCTCTCCCTCCAGCACCACTCTCTCCCTCCAGCACCCCTCTATCCCTCTAACACTCTCCCGTCTGTCCAGCACTCTCCTCTCCCTCCAGCACTCTTCTCTCCCTCCAGCACCACTCTCTCCCTCCAGCACTCTTCTCTCCCTCCAGCACTCTCCTCTCCCTCAAGCAGTCTTCTCTCCCTCCAGCACTCTTCTCTCCCCAGCATTCTTCTCTCCCTCCAGCACTCTTCTCTTCCTCCAGCACCCCTCTCTCCTTCTAACAATCTCCTTTCCCCCAGCACTCTTCTCTCCCTCCAGCACTCTTCTCTCCCTCCAGGAACCCTCTCTCCCTCCAGCACCCCTCTCTCCCTCCAGCAATCACATCTCCCTCCAGCACTCTTCTATCCCTCTAACACTCTCCTCTCCTTCCAGCACTCTACTCTCCCTCCAGCACTCTCCTCTCCCTCCAGCACTCTCCCTCCAACACTCTCCTCTCCCTCCAGAACTCTTCTCTCCCTCTTACACTCTCCTCTCCCTCCAGCACTCTTCTCTCCCACCAGAACCCCTCTCTCCCTCTAATGCTCCCTCTCCCTCCAGCACTCTTCTCTCCCTCCAGCACCCCTCTCTCCCTCTAGCACTCTTCTCTCCCTCCAGCATTTTTCTCTCCCTCCAGCACCCCTCTCTCCCACTAAAACTCTCCTCTCCCTCCAGCACCCCTCTCTCCTTCCAACACTATTCTCTCCCTCCAGCACTCTCCTCTCCCTCCAGCACTCTCCTCTCCCTCCAGCGCTCTCCTCTCACTCCAGCACTCTTCTTTCCCTCCAGCACTCTTCTCTCCCTCCGTCATCCCTCTCCCCCTCTAACACTCTCCTCTCCCTCCAGCGCTTCTCTCCCTTCAGCACCCCTCTCTCCCTCTTACACTCTCCTCTCCCTCCAGTGCACTCCTCTCCCTCCAGCACTCTCCTCTCCCTCCAGCACTCTCCTCTCCCTTCAGCGCTCTCCTCTCACACCAGCACTCTTCTCTCCCGCCAACACTCTTCTCTCCCTCCAGCACCCCTCTCCCTCTCGAACACTCTCCTCTCCCTCCAGGACTCTTCTCTCCCTCCAGCACTTGTCTCCCTTCAGCATCCCTCTCTCCCTCTTACACTCTTCTCTCCCTCCAGCACCCCTCTCTCCCTCCAACACTCTTCTCCCCCTCCAGAACTCTTCTCTCCCTCCAGCACCCCTCTCCCTCTCGAACACTCTCCTCTCCCTCCAGGACTCTTCTCTCCCTCCAGCACTTCTCTCCCTTCAGCATCCCTCTCTCCCTCTTACGCTCTTCTCTCCCTCCAGAACTCTTCTCTCCCTCTAACACTCGCCTCTCCCTCCAGCGCTCTCCTCTCCCTTCAGCACTCTCCTCTCCCTCCGGTACTCTCCTCTCCCTCCAGCACCCCTCTCTCCCTCTATCACTCCCCCGTCCGTCCAGCACTCTCCTCTCCCTCCAGCACTCTTCTCTCCCTCCAGCACCACTCTCTCCCTCCAGCACTCTTCTCTCCCTTAAGCACACCTCTCTCCCTCTAACACTCTTCTCTCCCTCCAGCACTCTTCTCTCCCTCCAGCACCCCTCTCTGCCTCTATCACTCCCCCGTCCGTCCAGCACTCTCCTCTCCCTCCAGCACTCTTCTCTCCCTCCAGCACCCCTCTCTCCCTCTATCACTCCCCCGTCCGTCCAGCACTCTCCTCTCCCTCCAGCACTCTTCTCTCCCTCCAGCACCACTCTCTCCCTCCAGCACTCTTCTCTCCCTTAAGCACACCTCTCTCCCTCTAACACTCTTCTCTCCCTCCAGCACTCTTCTCTCCCTCCAGCACCCCTCTCTGCCTCTAACACTCTCCTCTCCCTCCAGCACCCCTCTCTCCCTCCAGCACTCTTCTCCCCCTCCAGCACTCTTCTCTCCCTCTAACACTCTCCTCACCCTCCAGCACTCTCCTCTCCCTCCAGCGGTCTCCTCTCACTCCTGCACTCTTCTCTCCCTCCAGCACCCCTCTCCTCCTCCAACACTCTTCTCTCCCTCCAGAAATCTTATCTCCCTCTAAAACTATCCTCTCCCTCCAGTACTCTCCTCTCCCTCCAGCACGCTACTCTCCCTCCAACACTCTTCTCTCCCTCCAGCACCCCTCTCTCCCTCCAACACTCTTCTCTCCCCCCAGCACTCTCCTCTCCCTCCGGCACTCTCCTCTCCCTCCAGCGCTCTCCTCTCACTCCAGCACTCTTCTCTCCCTCCAGCACTCTTCTCTCCCTCCAGCACCCCTCTCCCCCTCTAACACTCTCCGCTCCCTCCAGCACTCTTCTCTCCCTCCAGCACTTCTCTCCCTTCAGCACCCCTCTCTCCCTCTTACACTCTCCTCTCCCTCCAGCACTCTCCTCTCCCTCCAGCACTCTTCTCTCCCTCCAGCACCCATCTCTCCCTCCAGCACTCTCCTCTCCCTCCAGTGCTCTCCTCTCACTCCAGCACTCTTCTCTCCCTCCAGCACTCTTCTCTCCCTCCAGCACCCTTCTCCCTCTCTAACACTCTCCTCTCCCTCCAGGACGCTTCTCTCCCTCCAGCACTTCTCTCCCTCTTACACTCTCCTCTCTCTCCAGCACTTTTCGCTCCCTCCAGTACTTCTCTCCCTTCAGCACCCCTCTCTCCCTCTTACACTCTTCTCTCCCTCCAGTACTCTTAACTCCTCTAACACTTGCCTCTCCATCCAGTACTCTCCTCTCCCTACAGCGCTCTCCTCTCCCTCCAGCACCCCTCTCTCCCCCTAAAACTCTCCTGTCCGCCCAGCACTCTCCTCTCCCTCCAGCACTCTTCTCCCCCTCCAGCACCAATCTCTCTCTCCAGCACTCTTCTCTCCCTTAAGCACACCTCTCTCCCTCTAACACTCTTCTCTCCCTCCAGCACTCTCCTCTCCCTCCAGCACTCTCCCTCCAACACTCCCCTCTCCCTCCAGAACTCTTCTCTCCCTCCAGCACTCTCCTCTCCCTCCAGCAGTATTCTCCCCCTCCAGCACTCTTCTCTCCTTCCAGCACCATTCTCTCCCTCTAACACTCCTCTCCCTCTTGCACTCTCCTCTCCCTCTTACACTCTCCTCTCCCTCTTACCCTCTTCTCTTCCGCCAGCACCACTCTCTCCCTCTAACACTCCTCTCCCTCTTACACTCACCTCTCCCTCCAGCACTCTCCTCTCCCTCCAGCACTCTTCTTTCCCTCCTGCATTCTTCTCTCCCTCCAGCACTCTTCTCTCCCTCCAGCACACTTCTCTTCCTCCAGCACCCCTCTCTCCTTCTAACAATCTCCTCTCCCCCAGCACTCTTCTCTCCCTCCAGCACTCTTCTCTCCCTCCAGGAACCCTCTCTCCCTCCAGCACCCCTCTCTCCCTCCAGCAATCACCTCTCCCTCCAGCACTCTTCTATCCCTCTAGCACTCTTCTCTCCTTCCAGCACCACTCTCTCCCTCCAGCACTCACCTCTCCCTCCAGCACACTTCTCTCCTTCTATCACTCTTCTCTCCCTTAAGCACACCTATCTCCCTCTAACACTCTCCTCTCCTTCCAGCACTCTACTCTCCCTCCAGCACTCTCCTCTCCCCCCAGCACTCTCCCTCCAACACTCTCCTCTCCCTCCAGAACTCTTCTCTCCCTCTTACACTCTCCTCTCCCTCCAGCACTCTTCTCTCCCACCAGAACCCCTCTCTCCCTCTAATGCTCCCTCTCCCTTCAGCACTCTTCTCTCCCTCCAGCACCCCTCTCTCCCTCTAGCACTCTTCTCTCCCTCCAGCATTTTTCTCTCCCTCCAGCACCCCTCTCTCCCACTAAAACTCTCCTCTCCCTCCAGCACCCCTCTCTCCTTCCAACACTATTCTCTCCCTCCAGCACTCTCCTCTCCCTCCAGCACTCTCCTCTCCCTCCAGCGCTCTCCTCTCACTCCAGCACTCTTCTTTCCCTCCAGCACTCTTCTCTCCCTCCGTCACCCCTCTCCCCCGCTAACACTCTCCTCTCCCTCCAGCGCTTCTCTCCCTTCAGCACCCCTCTCTCCCTCTTACACTCTCCTCTCTCTCCAGCACTCTTCTCTCCCTCCAGCACTTCTCTCCCTTCAGCACCCCTCTCTCCCTCTTACACTCTTCTCTCCATCCAGAACTCTTCTCTCCCTCTAAGACTCTCCTCTCCCTCCAGTGCTCTCCTCTCCCTCCAGCACTCTCCTCTCCCTCCAGCACTCTCCTCTCCCTTCAGCGCTCTCCTCTCACTCCAGCACTCTTCTCTCCCTCCAGCACCACTCTCTCCCTCCAGCACCCCTCTATCCCTCTAACACTCTCCCGTCTGTCCAGCACTCTCCTCTCCCTCCAGCACTCTTCTCTCCCTCCAGCACCACTCTCTCCCTCCAGCACTCTTCTCTCCCTTAAGCACACCTCTCTCCCTCTAACACTCTTCTCTTCCTCCAGAACTCTTCTTTCCCTCCAGCACTCTCCTCTCCTTCCAGCAGAATTCTCCCCCTCCAGCACTCTTCTCCCCTTCCAGCACCCCTCTCTCCCTCTAACACTCCTCTCCCTCTTACACTCTCCTCTCCCTCTTACACTCTCCTCTCCCTCTTACACTCTTCTCTTCCGCCAGCACCACTCTCTCCCTGTTACACTCACCTCTCCCTCCATCACTCTCCTCTCCCTCCAGCACTCTTCTTTCCCTCCAGCACTCTTCTCTCCCTCCAGCACTCTTCTCTCCCTCCAGCACTCTTCTCTTGCTCCAGCACCCCTCTCTCCTTCTAACAATCTCCTCTCCCCCAGCACACTTCTCTCCCTCCAGCACTCCTCTCTCCCTCCAACACTCTCCTCTCCCTCAAGCAGTCTTCTCTCCCTCCAGCACTCTTCTCTCCCCCAGCACTCTTCTCCCCCTCTAGCACTATTCTCTACCTCCAACATCCCTCTCTCTCTCTCTAACGCTCTCCTCTCCCTCCAGGACTCTTCTCTCCCTCCAGCACTCTTCTCTCCCTCCAGCACCCCTCTCTTCCTCTAACACTCTCCCGTCTGTCCAGCACTCTCCTCTCCCTCCAGCACTCTTCTCTCCCTCCAGCACCACTCTCTCCCTCCAGCACTCTTCTCTCCCTTAAGCACACATCTCTCCCTACAACACTCTTCTCTCCCTCCAGCACTCTCCTCTCCCTCCAGCACTCTCCCTCCAACACTCCCCTCTCCCTCCAGAACTCTTCTCTCCCTCTAACACTTCTCTCCCTCTTACACTCTCTTCTCCCTCTTACACTCTTCTCTTCCGCCAGCACCATTCTCTCCCTCTAACACTCTCCTCTCCCTCCAAAACCCCTATCTCCCTCTAACACTCCTCTCCCTCTTACACTCACCTCTCCCTCCAGCACTCTCCTCTCCCTCCAGCACTCTTCTCTCCCTCCAGCACTCTTCTCTCCCTCCAGCACTCTTCTCTTCCTCCAGCACCCCTCTCTCCTTCTAACAATCTCCTCTCCCCCAGCACTCTTCTCTCCCCCCAACACTCTTCTCTCCCCCCAGCACTCTCCTCTCCCTCCAGCACTCTCCTCTCCGTCCAGCGCTTTCCTCTCACTCCAGCACTCTTCTCTCCCTCCAGCACTCTTCTCTCCCTCCAGCACCCCTCTCCCCCTCTAACACTCTCCGCTCCCTCCAGCACTCTTCTCTCCCTCCAGCACTTCTCTCCCTTCAGCACCCCTCTCTCCCTCTTACACTCTCCTCTCCCTCCAGCACTCTCCTCTCCCTCCAGCACTCTTCTCTCCCTCCAGCACCCCTCTCTCCCTCCAACACTCTTCTCCCCCTCCAGAACTCTCCTCTCCCTCCAGCACTCTCCTCTCCCTTCAGCGCTCTCCTCTCACTCCAGCACTCTTCTCTCCCTCCAGCACCCCTCTCTGCCTCTAACACTCTCCTCTCCCTCCAGCACCCCTCTCTCCCTCCAGCACTCTTCTCTCCCTCCAGCACTCGTCTCTCCCTCCAGCACTCGTCTCTCCCTCTAACACTCTCCTCACCCTCCAGCACTCTCCTCTCCCTCCAGTGGTCTCCTCTCACTCCTGCACTCTTCTCTCCCTCCAGCACCCCTCTCCTCCTCCAACACTCTTCTCTCCCTCCAGAAATCTTATCTCCCTCTAAAACTATCCTCTCCCTCCAGTACTCTCCTCTCCCTCCAGCACGCTACTCTCCCTCCAACACTCTTCTCTCCCTCCAGCACCCCTCTCTCCCTCCAACACTCTTCTCTCCCCCAGCACTCTCCTCTCCCTCCGGCACTCTCCTCTCCCTCCAGCGCTCTCCTCTCACTCCAGCACTCTTCTCTCCCTCCAGCACCCCTCTCCCCCTCTAACACTCTCCGCTCCCTCCAGCACTCTTCTCTCCCTCCAGCACTTCTCTCCCTTCAGCACCCCTCTCTCCCTCTTACACTCTCCTCTCCCTCCAGCACTCTCCTCTCCCTCCAGCACTCTCCTCTCCCTCCAGCACTCTTCTCTCCCTCCAGCACCCATCTCTCCCTCCAGCACTCTCCTCTCCCTCCAGCACCCCTCTCCCTCTCTAACACTCTCCTCTCCCTCCAGTGCTCTCCTCTCACTCCAGCACTCTTCTCTCCCTCCAGCACTCTTCTCTCCCTCCAGCACCCCTCTCCCTCTCTAACACTCTCCTCTCCCTCCAGGACGCTTCTCTCCCTCCAGCACTTCTCTCCCTCTTACACTCTCCTCTCTCTCCAGCACTTTTCGCTCCCTCCAGTACTTCTCTCCCTTCAGCACCCCTCTCTCCCTCTTACACTCTTCTCTCCCTCCAGTACTCTTCTCTCCCTCTAAGACTCTCCTCTCCCTCCAGCACCCCTCTCTCCCCCTAAAACTCTCCCGTCCGTCCAGCACTCTCCTGTCCCTCCAGCACTCTTCTCCCCCTCCAGCACCACTCTCTCTCTCCAGCACTCTTCTCTCCCTTAAGCACACCTCTCTCCCTCTAACACTCTTCTCTCCCTCCAGCACTCTCCTCTCCCTCCAGCACTCTCCCTCCAACACTCCCCTCTCCCTCCAGAACTCTTCTCTCCCTCCAGCACTCTCCTCTCCCTCCAGCAGTATTCTCCCCCTCCAGCACTCTTCTCTCCTTCCAGCACCATTCTCTCCCTCTAACACTCCTCTCCCTCTTGCACTCTCCTCTCCCTCTTACACTCTCCTCTCCCTCTTACACTCTTCTCTTCCGCCAGCACCACTCTCTCCCTCTAACACTCTCCTCTCCCTCCAGCACCCCTATCTCCCTCTAACACTCCTCTCCCTCTTACACTCACCTCTCCCTCCAGCACTCTCCTCTCCCTCCAGCACTCTTCTTTCCCTCCAGCATTCTTCTCTCCCTCCAGCACTCTTCTCTCCCTCCAGCACTCTTCTCTTCCTCCAGCACCCCTCTCTCCTTCTAACAATCTCCTCTCCCCCAGCACTCTTCTCTCCCTCCAGCACTCTTCTCTCCCTCCAGGAACCCTATCTCCCTCCAGCACCCCTCTCTCCCTCCAGCAATCACCTCTCCCTCCAGCACTCTTCTATCCCTCTAGCACTCTTCTCTCCTTCCAGCACCACTCTCTCCCTCCAGCACTCACTTCTCCCCCCAGCACACTTCTCTCCTTCTATCACTCTTCTCTCCCTTAAGCACACCTATCTCCCTCTAACACTCTCCTCTCCTTCCAGCACTCTACTCTCCCTCCAGCACTCTCCTCTCCCTCCAGCACTCTCCCTCCAACACTCTCCTCTCCCTCCAGAACTCTTCTCTCCCTCTTACACTCTCCTCTCCCTCCAGCACTCTTCTCTCCCACCAGAACCCCTCTCTCCCTCTAATGCTCCCTCTCCCTCCAGCACTCTTCTCTCCCTCCAGCACCCCTCTCTCCCTCTAGCACTCTTCTCTCCCTCCAGCATTTTTCTCTCCCTCCAGCACCCCTCTCTCCCACTAAAACTCTCCTCTCCCTCCAGCACCCCTCTCTCCTTCCAACACTATTCTCTCCCTCCAGCACTCTCCTCTCCCTCCAGCACTCTCCTCTCCCTCCAGCGCTCTCCTCTCACTCCAGCACTCTTCTTTCCCTCCAGCACTCTTCTCTCCCTCCGTCACCCCTCTCCCCCTCTAACACTCTCCTCTCCCTCCAGCGCTTCTCTCCCTTCAGCACCCCTCTCTCCCTCTTACACTCTCCTCTCTCTCCAGCACTCTTCTCTCCCTCCAGCACTTCTCTCCCTTCAGCACCCCTCTCTCCCTCTTACACTCTTCTCTCCCTCCAGAACTCTTCTCTCCCTCTAAGACTCTCCTCTCCCTCCAGTGCTCTCCTCTCCCTCCAGCACTCTCCTCTCCCTCCAGCACTCTCCTCTCCCTT